>NC_064865.1:41573836-41801336 GCF_024139225.1 Suncus etruscus | reverse complement strand
GAGATTGATAATAATAACAAATGTGATTTTTAAATGTTTATAGCTAATATTTAGAACATCAAATGTTCATTAATCCAAAGATTTATATTTTCCAAATGTCTTTAAAATAACAACATCAAGCTTGAGCAAAGAAACACTGAGAAACTCTCCTTTTTTTTATTGAAATCAGTTTTTTTTAACATACTGTTTATCATCCAATTTTTATAATTTAATAGTTTATTTACTATTCTTTTATTTTAGATTTTTGGCCATATTTGGTGGCGATCAGGGCTTAATCTACTTCTCAGCTCAGGGATCACTCCTGAAGTCTGGGGATAAAACTCAGGTCAGCCACGTAGAAGGCAAACACACTACGTACTGTGCTATCTCTCTGGTTCCCTTTCATTCAATTTTTTAAAAAATACTTAGGGAGATATAATGGAGGAACCATGACCAAACAGTTAAAAGATCACTAAGTAGTAAGCTAGGTACAGAGGGGACCATTCATTCTAGCAGCCCCAGGGGTGAGGGTGGAGGCTATGGGAGGCAGGACGGGAGCGGAGGTGGAGGGAGGACAATTCGGTGGTGAGAATTCCCCTGATTCAATGTTAATATGTACCTAAAATATTGCTGTGAACGATATGTAAGCCACTATGACTAATATAAAAAATTATAATAAAAATACTTTAGTAGCCTAGAGCAGTAGTACTGTGAGTGAGTAGGGTGTTTACCTTCCATGTGGCCAACCTGGGTTCAATCCCCTGCATCTCTTAACCCACAAGGAGTAATTCCTGAGCATAGAGCCAGGAGTTATCCCTGAGCACCGCCTGGTGTGGCCCCCAACCAAACAAAAACTTTACTATTTTTAGCTTCCTTTTGTTTTGTTTTGTTTTTGTTTTGGGGTCACACCAGTTGTGCACAGGGGTTACTCCTGGCTCTATGCTCAGAAATCGCCCCTGGCAGGCTGGGGGGACCATATGAGATGCCAGGATCAAATCCACGTCCATCCTGGTCAGTGGCATACAAGGCAAATGCCCTACCGCTGTGCTATCACTCCAACCCTTCAGATTCATTTTCTAATGCATTAAATATAAAACAAAATATACATGGAATATTTTTTTTTTGGTTTGCGGTTACACCCAGCAGGGCTTGAATGACTATGAAATATCAGATATCAAGTTCAGGCCTCCCACATGTAAAGCATGTGTTCAGCCCTTTGAGCTATCTTTCTGACTCTCCTCAATAAGTTTTAAAAGGACAAAAAAAGTCCGAGATAAAAAATGTCAGAGTTACAACTGGGTCTTTTGCTTTATAGTGAGGCAGCACAGAAGAATTTTCCATTATAAGTAGTAAAATGTGTTTCCTAATATAGAAAAAAGAACTATATTCTTATAGATAAAAATGTGTCCAACAAAAGACTTTCTAATGAGATTCCATTTTAGTTTTTTTCCTACTAAATTTTAGTTTAGTTTCAAGCTGTCGTAGAATCATTATCTTTTAATTTATTCAATTATGTAGCCAATATAACCTGGATTCCACCATAACTCTCATAATTCTCTGTTAAGTTCTTGAGATATAAAGCTAAATGAAATATGGTTGAACCCAAAGGACCCATGGTTAATTAAAGCAGTAGAAGAGAAACTTCATCTTACACATATTATTATGTCATATTTTTATTAAACTAAAAATGACTGAGCATCTTACTCTAAGCCAGACATTAGGACAGATTGACCTACCCTGCCCAGTATCCTGTCCAGTCTCAACAAAGCTAGAAATAGCCACAAACTGAATATTAAGTTCAATTTATGACATTTACTCTGGAAAAGAAATACAGATGCTCCAAGAGCATCTATCTAAAAGTGGCCTGAGAAGACTGAAATAGTTCTCCTGAGGAGGTTCCTTTTTATAATAATTGAATAATAAGAGCATCCTAACCAGAGGAACAGTTATATAGGAACTCTAAAGAGGGCTGCAGAGAAAAAAGGTCATTGTGAGGCCAGAGCGATAGTGCAGTGGTAGAGAATTTGCCTTGTATGCGGCCAACCAGGATGGACCTGGGTTCAATCCCCAGCATCCCATATTGCCCCCCAAGCCAAGAGCAATTTCTGAGCGCATAGCCAGGAATGGACCTTCAGAGTCTCTGGATGTGCCCCCCCCCAAAAAAAATTTTTTTTAAAAGGTTATTGTGCTCAACTTTGGCACAGCCAGAAGATGAATGAACAAGAACAGGCTGGTAGGTTATCAGACCTAGTTGAAATAGCTAGTGAGCAGTAAGGCCAAAAATCAAATCTTAATCTACAACATTGAAGACCCAAACTTATTAGTGTGTAATTAATGTGCGTTAATTAGTGCCTCACTAATCCCACCTAAAAATAAATAGGGGTCAGAATGATAGCACAGTGGTAGGGCGTTTGCCTTGCATGCAGCGGACCTGAGACAAACCCGAGTTCAATTCCTGGTATCCCATATGGTCCCTCTAGCCTTTCTAGCCTTCCAGGAGCGATTTCTGAGAGCAAAAAATAAATAATAAAAAATAAATAACTAAATAAATAATAAAAGAAATTAAATAAACCACAGTTTAGCCCATGTAAGTGCTTTGTGCCAGGTAATACACTTTACCATGCAGTTACATGTTTTTTACAAATCCCTGTGAGGTAAATACAAAAGAGATTTCCATTTATAAATAAAATGACTGTGTGTGTGTGTGTGTGTGTGTGTGTGTGTGTGTGTGTGTGTGTGTGTAAATGAGAGGCAGAAAGAGGGAGGAAAGGAGGGAGAGAGAGAGGGAGGGCTGAAGGGAGAGAGGGAGGGACGGAGAGGAGGAGGAGAGAAAGAGAGAGAGAAAGAGAGAGAGAGAGAGAGAGAGAGAGAGAGAGAGAGAGAGAGAGAGAGAGAGAGAGAGAGAGATTACCTGTCCCAAACAAAGTAGAGGAGCAGTATTGAAACTAAGGCAGCTTTCTTCAGTAAATACTGAATATTCACACTCAACCACTTCTTATACCATTTCCTAGTCTAGATAATTAGTTGGATCAGACCCCATCCTCACCAGATGGGGAAAGTTCAAGTTTTCTTCTGCATGGCCAATTCCACTCCCTGGATGAGAAATCTGCCTAGAGAAGACTGATGAGTTGCAAAATTGTGTTCATTGTTGAGCCATGTTTCCTGGCCCTAAAGATTGTACTCCTGCAAAAGCTACCAGTCACTACCAGTGAAAGATACCCAGGCTTCAACCTTGGTCTCAGATGACATTTCAGAGACAGCATTTGCACTCAAAAGGGATATGCTGTTGAGGACAAATTTTTCAAAGATGAAACTTTTTCTTCCTCATTCCTGACAAATTATGTTAATGCACATTCTGTCCATTACTTAATGTGATGTGGTTAAACTTCCTTCTCTAAAATCTTTTACAAGGAAGCTGTGAAGGAGGGGGACATAGTCTACCATAATGTGACTGTTTCAGGAGAAATTCTCATCACCACGCCCTTCCTTTATTTTTTTTATTTTTATTTTTTGAGTTTACATGAGTATTAAAGATGCCTAGTGAAAGCAATTTGCCAAAGTTGTGTAAGATAAAGAATCATCTAGAAAATACATGAGAATGGAAATGATGATGGAGCCGTCCACTCACAGACTTATGTCTCTGATTAAGCAGAAGACAGAGAGTTTCAATTGAAAACTAGATTTAGTTTCTGAAGTAAAGGAATAAGTGACTACATAGTTGCTATACTAATCTGGATAAAGATGTGAATTCATGCATTTTTATAATTTTTATAAAGCAAATGCTGCCTACAGAACCCCTATGATGCCAGCACATCACACTTTTCTTCAAGTCTTTGAGCCATCTTTCACCTTGATATCTGGCAGTCACTGCTTATAAATGCACATCGTTAATTTTTCATAGTGCAATGTCCTCATTCACAGCTGAACCCGATTTAGTTTGAGTTTCAGTAATTGAAGAATCAAAATTAGGGTTGGAAGACTTGGCTCATGTGGGAAGCCTTGAGTTCAAGTCCCAGTGCTAAAAAAAATATCAAAATAAAAATAGTTGAATGTTGGTGAAGATTTATATAATTTCTCCCATGACAAGAAAGTGAGCCTGAACTCTGCTAGGATAAAGTTGTCCCATACTGTCCATCTGTTACTCTCATCAATTAAGAATATTCTCTAGGTACCACATCTGCATCCCAGACGAGAAAGCATAAGCTGCATTGTCTTGTTTGGTGACACTAAATGCCTCACACACCAGGCCATTCACAGTTCTTTCTCTCACTGACTGTCAATGCTAGATGTTGGACAGTCAGTCCCCCTTTGGCAAGCCAACTATCTTTGAATTCATTTATGTTTTCATATTTAAAACACTTAACTTCCTCACTCCAAGAAGAAAAAAGTCAACAGTCTGCCAAATTCAAGATCTGAGATACTTCTTTATACTATTTATCAAGTCTGTAGCTCTTGGAGCAACACATATTTTGCCCCCTCACAAACAAGATGGTAGAAGTAACATAAAGGTTATCTATTCCTAAAATTTTCAGACCCCAATGGTAAGAAAAAGAAAAAGAACAGGAACACACATCCAACTCAGCTTTTTGGGAAGAGCATCCTTTCCCAGTACTGTCATTGATTTACTGCACTGCCTGTTAGGAAATAATGCTTTACTCCTAAACTCTAGAGCCCATATTGTCAAAGTTGGTTGTTGGTGCTGCTTGCAAAGATGGATTCACTTGAGGTTTTCAATGGTCAAAGGCTTTTTCAAACCAAGTTAGTAGATTCTGACTGATTGAACTCAATCAATTCTGCTTCTGAGCAAACACAGCAATGATATTGTCTGAATATAGTTCAAAATCTGATAGATTTCCTTTATTTCACTTTATAATCTCTGGGGCCCATCAAAAAACTTCCCGTAATCTAGGTTCCTTTTGTCATGTTCTTTTTTCCATTTCAAAAAATAATTGTCTACCTTGTCACTCAAGAAGACTCCTCTAGCTTAAAGCGGACACGTAAGAGTTTAAACCAATGGAGCCAGAGAGATAGCATGAGGGTAGGGTGTTTGCCTTGCTTGCAGAAGGAGCCTGCCAGGAGCAATTTCTGAGCATAGAGCCAGGAGTAACTCCTGAGCGATGCTGGGTGTGACCCAAAACCAAAACCAAAACCAAAACAAAACAAAAAGAAGAGTTTAAACCAGCAGGAAGAGGCAAGAGATAGGTTGATCTTTTTTTCTTAAATATCTCTCTGGATATTTAGTTTTGTCTTTCCTTAACACCACCAATGAACTTATATCCAAATCACAGAGTTAACAACAATGAAATCATGAGTCTCAAACTAACAACCAAATTTTAAAAGATGCCTATTTAAGATGAATGACTAGTTTGGGAGAGGTATAGGAAGAAACCCAGAAACATTGATGGAACCAAGTTGACACTGATGATGATATTGGTTCTGAAACACCGTGTGTCTAAAACACAACTCAAAATAAGTTTGTAAGTCATGATGCTTTAAATTAAAACACATACACAGTTGGGGTGTGGTTGCAGCTCTCTGGAAATTTATATGCATTCTCTTTATATTCACTGACCAAAGTTTACTTGTCCAATCACATCTAGTAGCCAGAAGGAGTCAATATTTTTCTTCTAGGTGACACAATGGAACTTACTCTCAGAGGTTTTATTATTTGAAAAGGGGGACATCTTAACATTGACTAATAACTAGCCATCCTATTGTACTTATATGTATAGGTTTGGAGGTTCTTCTTAGTGACATTAGTGGGGAGCAAGAGAAGAACAAATATTTAGGAAATATTCTGAATTAATTCTTATTCTCATGAGTTCACTTTGTTGGACTTCACCAGAATTTTCATAGAAGGCTGTGACTTTTCAGACAACACACAATGAGGCCTACCATATGGTAGGGACTGAAATCACAATGAGAAAAATTCAGAACTTGTCAGGCATCTCTTTAATTTATATGAAAGAAGTATCCAAAAGTTGGAATATTATACAAACTACTAAAAGATCAATTGAAAATGGTCAGATCTATCTGTAATATACAGTTTTACAAACAATTGCCTTCACCATTACATATATTAATATATACTTTCATAAATATAAATCAAATCACTAAATTGTGTAGCCAAATATAAATACTGTAAAATTTTAAATTATAGCATACTAAAATAGTACCCTAACTTCATAACTGAATGTGGAATTATTTTAAAATAAATGTTTTATGATTTATTAACAATTTCATTTGTCTTTATATATATATATATATATATATATATATATACACCCAGGACCTTATAAAAATTTCTCAAATGATAAAGGGTTGCAAACAGAAAGTACTTAAGATATTTAGAGGATATGTGGTGCTAGAATTATTCGGGCCACCAAACACTGCTCTGAGACTGATTAGGTCACATCTGGCAGTGTTCAGAACGCCATGTGATGTTTGGTAATCCAATCTGGGTCGGCAACATACAAAGTATTTCTAAATTGATTCTTAGGATAGAACAGTGTTTGCTATTGTTTGCTTGTTCTTTGTTGTTTTGGAACCAAACTCAGAAATGCTCAGGGCTTACTCCTAGCTCTGCATTTAGAAATTAGGAAAGGGGGCCGGAGTGATAGCACAGTGATAGGTCATTTGCCTCACATGCAGCCAACCCAGGCATCCCATAGGGTTCGATCCCCGGCATCCCATAGGGTACCGCAAGCCTGCCAGGAGCGATTTCTGAGTGCAGAGCCATGAATAACCCCTGAGCGCTGATTGTATTTGGATCACTATATAGATTGCTGAGGATCAAACTCAAGTTGATTACATGTATGCAAGGTGCCTTACCTGTTCCACTATCTCTCCAGCCCGGGGTAAAATTTATTTTTATAATTAATTGTCTACAAGGCCACCCACCCCTACCTTCTCATATTTTTTGAAGTTCTTGCAACTGAAAACACACCCCCCCATAAACACAGTAACTATGTCTGCATGAGGCTAGCTCCATAATATCACTTGTATTCTTGAAAGAGATATATGCCAAGCTGTGAAATAGGAGGCATATTAGCTGTACTGCTGAAAAGGACAATCTCAGAGAGGTCAAAGCAAGTATCCATCCTGTCAAAGCCATGGCAGCTGTACCTACCACCCACAATTGCCACTTCTCCAATGGCCTAGCTTCACCACTAGTCATTGATCTCTTCAGAGATGCCAAATTGACCAAAAATCTTAGTAGACTGCTATTTGTTTGTGTTGATATCGTAAAGACTTTGTCAAAATGTGTATACCCTTCCCCTGTCTTCTCATACTTCCAGAAATCCTGGTAGTCAAATATATAGCCCACAAAAGCTGCAATATCAGCCACAGAACTTGGAATTCCTAGACTGTGGCACATGCTGCTATTCAACAACTTCAAATATTTTCAATACTGTCATCCCAGCAGCAATACAACAATTTAAATGTCAGTGTGGATTTGAAGCCACCCAATGTTTTGAAATCAAACAAATAACAAAAATCAACTAGCAACAAATTGTTTTAGCAAACCTCTAACAACGAATAAGAACTTATTGTGAGATATATTAACTTTCACAAATATTTTATTGCTATACTTTTTAAAAAACAATATAATACCCACTTACCTGCAAATAGTCAATATAAAATACATTATTTTGTGTCCAGCAAGGGAGTAGGCATGGGAATGATTTGGAATCCAGGGACAATGATAGAGGGATTTTTACATTGGTGCTAGAATTAGTATCATCAGCAAATATGTAATACCTGGTGTTTAAAGTAATTTTTTTTTTTAAAAATCTGACATCAAAATTGTTCATTAATTCTAAAATTACACTCAAATATATTCTATCATTGACTGTGGAAATAAACAAATAAAATAGTTTTTTTTATTTCTACTTACAATCAAGAGTAAATAATTCCTATGGAATCAAACATTGACTCTTTAAAGATCTTTAAGTGTGACGTTGAGTGGAAAAATTAATTAGCCCAAAGATAGATATTTTATAAAGACTAACTGATAATTCTGTTTTCAATAAAAGCAACCCAAAAGAAGCAATCTTTTAAAAGTCTGTGGGTAAAGCCAGAATTAAGGATAGCTCTATTATGGTACAACCTTGTTGTCCTAGAGAAACCACAATGTCTGCAATAAAAATCTGTGTTGTAATGTTACAGAGCTGCTGTGCCCAATGTGGTCACGACTAGTCACATGTGGTGACATCAATTAAAATCACATAAAAGGAATGTTTATTCCATTAGTCTTATAGCCCCCATTTCAACTGTTTAATAATTACTTATGGCTACTGAGTACTTCCACATTGCAGAAAAAAAACAGCATTTTTTACAATGCAGAAAGCCTTGATAGACCATCTAAGCAGCTTTGTTCTAGAATCTGGTATAGATTATCTTTTAAAAGAACGACTCAATGTGGATCAAAAAGATAACTCAGGACATGCAAGAACCCTGGATTCTATCCCCAATACCACATGTCCCTCAAGCACTGCCCAGAGTGAGCCCTCAATCACTGAACCAAGTACAGCCTTAAGAAATATAAGTATGGTCCCAAAACAAAACAAAGCAATGGCTTAATAGAGAACCAAAATAAAATATTAAAAGTGAGTACAAGGGAACCTAGAAAGCGAGCACTGGAGTTAAGACCTTTACCTTACATGAGGCCAACCCTGGTTAAATCTTCAACTCCACATATGAATCCTTGAAAACTGCCAGGAGTAAAACCTGAGTGTAGAACCAGGAGCAAGACTGAGAACCACTGTATCTGACCCCAAAACAACACAAAAAATAAATATTGAGCACAGAGAGGGGACATAGAATGAGAGACATTGAAAGGGGCTTAAAAAGTGAATTCTGTGAATGTATCTTCTTCAATGACAACAGCAAAAAAAGAACATGTTCTCTCCAAATTAAGGGCATTACAAAACTCATTAGTATATATACTATATAGTATTTATAGAAGTTGATTTAGAAGGAACACATGAAACCTATTATATAGTTCATGTCAGAAAATGTCATGTTATATAGTATGAACAAATGATTATGTTACCAAAATTAGCATCAGATCCTGTC
The DNA here is from genome assembly GCF_024139225.1 of Suncus etruscus. Taxonomy (NCBI): domain Eukaryota; kingdom Metazoa; phylum Chordata; class Mammalia; order Eulipotyphla; family Soricidae; genus Suncus; species Suncus etruscus. The sequence continues at coordinate 41,792,279 of NC_064865.1, read as the reverse complement.
AAGAATAGTAAGTTAGTAGGGGTCATAGTGATAATATAGCATGTAGGATGGTTGCCTTACATACAGTCACCATAGGTTTAATTCCCTGCACTTCATATGGCCCCTAAGGGGCCAGGAGTGACCTGAATACAAAGCCAGGAATAAACTCTGAGTATTACCAGGTGTACCTCCCCCCCCCCCAAAAAAAAGAGTGGGCATAAAGGAAGTATGAGTAGATTTTCTAAGGAAATTGAAAACGTTGAGGTTTATAACTCATAGTTTCCATCTAGTTGTAACATAGCTTTTCATATCATTTATAGTAAAGTCCAACCCTTGATTCTACAAATGAGATGTGACTTGCCCAGGATGGTTTTAAAACAAAGTTGATGTTTCCCTACTTTCACCACTTATACTAATTCCTTCTTACCAAACAGTTACTGAAATCCTCCATTTAAAAAAAACTCTATAGCGGGGGGGGGGGGGGGATTATTCCCAAATGAAGATACACTATTATGTTTGGGGACATCGCGAAGCAAGGGAATATTTGTCAAAAATGTTTTTCTTGGTTTTATTTCTTTTAAAAATGGCTCAGGGTCTGGCCACTTGTACAGTTACACTCTGGCTCATCCCCCCAAATCCAAATGCCTCCTTCTCTCTTGTACATCTCAGAAAGTGGATGAAGTGATGCTCTAAATCTAGAGATTCCAGAGTAGAGTCAACTTGGGGTACATAATACTTCTCCCTGCAACTTCAAGCAGGAATTCCAGGGCCTGATTCTGTCTTGGTATGTTGTAACCTGCTGCCAGAGTTCCCCCTAGAGCCTGACATGCCTCCAAGTCTTGATCTTGAAATGGGCACCAACAAAGCATTGTGTTAAAACAGCAACTCTGTGTGTCTTGATTGATAATCTAATACTTCTACTTATTTGACTTTAGGCTTAGCTTCCTCCCTGTAAACTTAAAAATCAGGGGGCCAGAGAGATAGTATAGAGGTAAGGCATTTGCCTTTCATGCAGAAGGACTGTGGTTCAAATCCCGGCATCCCATAATGGTCCCCCTTGCCTGCCAGGGGCTATTTTCTGAGCATAGAGCCAGGAGTAACTTCTGACCGTTCTTGGGTGTGACCCAAAAACAAACAAACAACAACAAAAATAAAACTTAAAAATCAGCTGAATTTTCTTGTGGGATTTGAAGGAATTGAGTTGGTAGGTACTATATTTGAATAGAATTCTGTGTTAGTGCCACACAGACTTCATCAAAGATGGAGTTGTTGCTGGTTACTCGTCTGCAGTTCCCCACAAAACAGTAGAAAGACTTCTAGTCCAATACCTGGGAGTCCATTCTCAGACTGTGGCCTCTCTACTGCCAGCTGAGGGAGCATTTCCAGTTTTAGCTCACAAGTTGCCACTTTAATAAATGCATCAGACCACAAGGTGGTGCTTTATTCTAAATTTTGATATCAAGAGACTTTTTCGAACAGAAAAATAGTAAATATCAGCCATCACCCTGGACAAGTGCATCCACCATCCTCAACAAGCAGTAACTTGGTCATCTGAAAACAAATACCCAGACAGGCTGTGACTTGGGGTCAAAGAGCAGGAGTTCAAAAGAGAAATGAGAATCTCCTCATTCTTCCTTCTCTGGTGCGTGTGTGTAGAGGTGGGGGAGAGAACCCCAGTAAAACTGATGCTTCATTTGATCCTTTTTCTAAGGCTTTAGGGAAGGTTTAGATAAACGTTTACACACACATTCTGTGTAGTTTCACTCTCTGTCTCTATTACTTAGTCTTCAAATGAGTTCATAGAGTGCAGTCATGAGGAAGAGAAGTGGGGAGTGCTCTGTGTCATGAGTCCTGAAGTGACGAAATGTTTTCCTTCCCCTTGTGATGAAGGTAGAAGCCTTTTGTCATGTCTATAGATCACAGGGTCCCATAGGTAAAGGAGATGCATTATACTGAAGTTTCCCTCAATGTTGGACTTTTCACTGACTTGGTATAATGCCTACAAACTCAGTCTTGCACATTGGGTTAACCAAAGGACTCTATGAATTCATTTTCTGGTAATGAAAAAAGGCACGGTGGTATTCAGAATTGTAAACAAAGTCCTGGACTTGGTCACTGACTTTGTGACTTTGGGTAAGACCATGAATTTAATTCACCTGCAAAATGGAGGGGGAAAAAAACAGGTAGATTAGATCATTTGCAAAGGAATCTTTACTATGCACATTCTGTAAGTCAGTTCTATTTATTCCTCAGACAAGGTTCTACATGTGCCTTATTATATGTTTGATTATTAGGGAGGTTAAAAGAGCTTTGGGGGAATCTGTAGGTAAAATCAAGCAAAGACAGGTTGAATTCAAGGAGGCAAAAAGAAGACAGAACTAGGAAGGTGGAGGCTTGTCAACAGGATCCTCAGAATAAAAGGGGCAGAGCAGATCCTGTGAATTTATGATAAGTCCTGAAGCAATGCAGATGCTTTTTGTGCAAAATGGACTCTGTAGAAGAAAAATGGTGGGTGGAGAGGGAGGGATCCAGCCAAAGGATTAGCTCTATGATTGTTTTCTACCTGATCCTCTGATAACAGCTTTCTAAAGACTTGCCTAGACTTCCCTTCATCTTGTTCTTTGACCTTTTAATCCTTCTGAAAGTGACCTGCCCCTCTATCTACTAATGAGAGCAGAGAAAAATAAAAGAAAGTTTGCCTACAGTCATTCCAAGAGAATTCTGTTGATTTTCTCGTTGCTCTCTAGCTATACCCAACAACCTTCAGTTATAAAATGAAATTTCTCCATGTCACAAAGCTACTGTAAATAAATTACACTCGTAATTTCTATCTTGTAATTGTTTCCTTTAGCCTATTAGCTTTTTGAGTAAAAGAACCAATTAGAGCCAATTAGGAACCAACTTAATTGTAATAGATTAAATTTTATTTTAATCAAGAAATTTCATTTTCTTGTAATAACAAAGACACAAAAACACTTGGCAGAAGGCAGAAGGATGAAAGACGAGCTTTATAGTACCAGCCTGTGTGGCTCAGAGAAAATAAACAATATTTCTCTATGCTTCAAGTTACTGAATTTGGAGGAGCATTTGTCTTTTTCCAATGACATAACTCATCTAATTCAAATTTAAAGAGTACTCTGGTCAATAGAGGTATACTATGAACCTTCTCTACTTGATACTGAACTTTTATTTTTTGGTTAAAAACATAGATATGGTGATAGGATTATATAGTGATCTAATCAGTTGTGATCCTGTGATATACTAAAGTTATATATGGTGTTATTATCATTATATAATATATACATATTTAAGTTATTAAATGTATTACACATGATTATATTAGATGCTACATTCTAAGAGATTATAGAGACATAGAATATGATTAGATTTTAGGAAAAATATCAACTGTCTTCTACCCTTCTTTATTTACTTCAAATCTTTCCACCCAATTTTAAGGCTGCAGAATTTTGTTGTTGTTGATGTTGTTGTTTAATATTGGGACCACCAGGCTATTCTTAGAGCTAACCCTGGCTCTATGCTCAGGAAGTACTCGGGGAACCCTATGGGTACCTGGGATCAAACTTGGGTCAACAGAATACAAAGATGCCTGCTGTACTAACTTTCAAGTCCCAATTATAGAATTAAAAAAAAATTACTCAAATGTGTTAAAAATAGCAGACAAGAAATTTAGGCTTACTCAAAAAAGCTATTGCCTGTGAATACCTGAGTGACATGTGTGAGTAAAAACTAAAGGGATTGATAGGCCAGGCTACCATTCCAAGAAAACAAGGTGAGGATAACTGTCATTAAATTTCACTCTTTCTACTTTGATGGGAGAATGGACATAGTAGATAATCAAGATAGTCAAGTTGTCATTTTAAATCTTACTTGAAGTGGATATCTAGACAGTCAGACTACAGAAATAGCTAAGATAAGGGATCGATCAGATATGAAGTAAGGACACAGAATCTTCTCCGTTTATCTCATACTGCAGGCAGAGAAGGTCTGGGGCAGACCAGTACCAAGTAACTTAGCAGAGTGTCAGCAGCCAGACCTCAACTCAAAGTAGATTCTCAAACCAATGGCTAGAAGACAAGGGCATGTACGCCAGATAGCTTAGCCGATCTGCACTCAGCACAGACAGTGCCATGAACAAGATGTTGAGATGATGATAATCAGGCTTGTAATGGGGAGACTGTAAGTGAATATTGACTGATCTCGGAGACAGTGAGAAAAAGATAATAAGAAGGCAATACTGGATAGGAGGAAGATGAGAGATGGAGCTACATGATTGACAAGAATCAGCTCTGGGAAAGGACCATGAGTTGCCATTCCAGACTTGGAAGTTTCTGTTTCAATAACCACTGTCATCATAGAAATATTCCTGATTAAGTTATTCAGTAAAGAGTTGAGCAGTGGCTTTCTGCGTGCTTATCATCCATATAGTCCCTCAGGACCCAGAGTCAACCTCCACTATAAACCTTCCCCTTCTGTTTAATAAAATGAACATGTAGCTTTCACTGCACCTCTGTAGAAAAAACCATGTGTTTTCTTTCAAAATAACTCTTCTAATTTAATAAAATAATTTGTATTTTGCCCTGTTCAAGGCAGGACTCTGATTGAATCTAGCAGTCAAATTGTAGCCTCATTGTAGTAGAAGAAACAAAAATAGTGTCACTTGTAAATCCTGAGCATCAAAATCAGAACAAGAGGTATGTTCTGAGTAGATTTACTACCACCGATTGCTCTGTGCAGTTTTGGGAGCATGCAATCACATAGCTGGTGACTGACTCTAAATCTATTTTTTATGAAAAAATAATCACATATCTATGTAACAAAAGCTTGTTTGGAAACACTGCTTTATTTCTCTCCAGGAGAGCTTGCAGACAGATTGCTGGAATTGTTAGGAATTCTCCACCTTGGCTCATTTAGCTTCTGTTCTCATTCTGTTCTTCCAAATCGTGTTCAAAAACCCGAGTAGCTGTATAAAAAAATAATATCAAGTAAAATAAAAGATAAAATGACTCCAAGCATAAAGCTGAAGTACTACCTAATGTTCCCCAGCAGTACAAGAAGTTCATGATGTATCTTACAGAAAGAATGAGTCTTACAGGGCTAGATAATAGTACAAGTGGGTACATTGCTTGCCTTGCACTTGGTTGACCTGGGCTTGATCCCCAATACCATGCTTGGTCCTGCAAACCCAACAGAAGTGATGCTTGAGCACCTCTGGGTGGGCCCCTAAAAATTTGAACACAATAAAGAAAAATGGAGAAAGAAAAATCTATGTTCAACAAGCTTTCTTTCAGTTATGAATGGTGATGCCATAGGCCATGAGTTAATGCGAATGAACCAGGGTCATATATCAGCTGTCTTTCCACAGAAACACAAATAAAACAAGTGAAGTGATGATAGAGTGATTAAATGGTGACTCCAGACTCACAGAAACCCAACCTGATAGCTAAGTACTTGTTAATTCACTCTCCATAGTGCAGTTATAGAGCCTGACACAGTCTCTAATGGTGAGAATCATCTGTGGTAGCATAGGTAATTCTTCCTTTTCCCAAAACACATAGTCTTGTTTTAGTCCTGGTTTAGTTTGTTGGTTGGGTTTTTCTGGTGCTGGGGATGGAGCCTGGGGCTTCACACATACAAGTAATGTGCTCTACGACCGAGAGACAACCACAGCAGTTAATTTTCTTTATTCTTTTTTAAAAAAGAAACTAGAAAGAAGACAGTTCAGAGAAGAGAAATGTACATTCTATTGGGTAGGGGATGAATTCAGGACAAAGACCTAGAGGAACTAGAGGTTATAGAGTTTGCAAAAGATAGACATTAAAGGGTCTTATGCCCTCTGTATCAAAGGAACCACAGGAGAAGGGAATAGTCCTGAACTGCAGTTGGTCTGGGAGATGAAACTTTACCCAGTGAAGCTTCAGCCCTAGAGTTTTCCCAAAATGTGAAAGATCTGATATCAGTTCAGAATTTGAGTCTGCCCAAACAGACATGCACCTTGGGCTTTGCCTCTGTCTAGAGTTTCTCCTTCTGGCACCCTTTGAATGGAAAGTGGCTAAAACTCAGAGGCCAAAAAATCCATTGATAAAACATTTTTCCCAGGACAGAATTTAACTGGTCTGATAAAGTTCAGCCTGAAGTTAAAGCCAAGCCACTGCCCATGTTCTGATGAATACTTTGCAGTTGCATTTTCTGGAAAATGAGGTTTTATTTCCTCTGTGTGTGTTTAATGCTTAATATTTTTATAATCATATTCTAATCTTATGAAGGTCACAGACCTCATTTTAGTGAGAGGGTATAGGAGCTATAATCATATAGAAGTGAAAGTAGGTAGTCTTTCTTACTACTAGTCTTACTTACTAGTCTAGTCTCACTCCAGTCCCTTTGACTCTCAGTTTCTCTGCAAAATAAATGTCCATGCCTGGCTAGCAGACTTATTTAGAAGGTTCTCCCTTTAGTTCAAGGTTTTCTTTTTTGGTTTTTGGGTCACACCCGGCAGTGCTCAGGGGTTACTCTTGGCTCTATGCTCAGAAATCACTCCTGGCAGTCTCAGGGGACCATATGGGATGCCGGGATTCAAACCACCGACCTTCTGCATGAAAGGCAAACACCTGACTTCCATGCTATCTCTCCGGCCCCGAGTTCAAGGTTTTCTATACTCTTCCTGCCTCTGCCTGCAGCCCCTTTCAGCCCCATCTTTCACCTCCCCACTGTAGATTCCATGGAGTAAGTACCCCAATCTCTGCACGCTTCTCATGTACATCAAAAATCGCCACTGAGTATACCTGGTCATTTCTAGCTTAGAATTTTTCACATTTCATCATTGCCACAGACTGAGATTCAGACCTTAAGAGGGCCTAGAGAATGAGAATTAGCCCCTGTTTGCAGACCTAACTGGGTTGAGAACAGTCCTCAGCACTCTCAAGAGTGCTGAGCTAGGTTTTTCAGGTGGGTCTCAAGACCAGACCACTGTGAGACAGTCATCCTGGAAGAACAGTCCAATCAGGGGACCTAGACATGGACAACACCCTTTTGCTATTCATTTGCCTTTAGGTGGTGCTGTTTTCTAATTTGCACGAAGACCATGAGACTAAACAGCTCCTGCAAACTCCCAGCCAGACTGTACTACCCGGTAGCCTGACCAGTCTCCAGAGAATTGCTCTTTCTTTACATGGCCATGCACCTGTCAGCCTCAGCTTAAATATGTTTTCTTCCTAAAGACTCTCCACAATGAAGTCAGGAGCCCCGCAGCCTCCAGCTTGCCTCTGTCATCTAGCGTTCATTCATTTACTGGTTAGTCATCATTTTCTTAAAAGCTGCTGGATGAAGTGAAGAATAAACAGGGCCCAGACTTGAGGAACAATCTAAGCAAGAGAGGCAGGTTATTAGGCCAATCCCTGAACCAAACAAGTGTTTGATTTTGGATTTGATTTTGCAGAAACCAGAGGATACTGTGAAAATGTGTCACATTGAAGCCAAAATCCCCCTTTCTATCTGTGCAGTAATGAGTAAATCTCTTGCCAGTCACCCGTCGTCCCTCCCTTCATCCCCAAGACCACAGGGACCAAGTTCAAAAAATCTCAGTTTTCCTCTGAGCCAACACACACTCCCGGAAATGATAAATTTCACCAATTCTATCTGGAAACAGCTTCTCTGAAGCTCTGCATCTGCTCACTGAGACAATATGAAACATGGGGTACCTCTAGCTACAATCCTCATATCCCTGAATAGAGAGAAATAAGTGTAAAAAAATTGTAAAGCTGGGGGCATATGCTTTAGAATGCCTGACCTGCCTCTCCCTAGCAAGCAGGCATGAATGTTTTTCCTGAGCCTCCAGTGCCTTTTTCTTTCTAGCCTTCCTAAAAGGAGAACACACCCAGCTGTCAGCATTATTCGAGCCCTGAAACTCTTTTATGTGTCAGCTCTCCACTGCATTTTAGCCTTCTTTCCCAGGTCTAGCATGAAAGCTGTATGCTCTGGTGGAAGGAGCGGCAGGCAATTGTGTGCAGTTATGGAAATTAAGATACGAGGCCCCCTACTGACATTGAACTTTGTGCCCACCAGAGCTGTCAATGTTGTTATTATCTGTTCATATTATTCCTTATATTAATAGGTGCTAATGCATTTTTATATCTCCTAATATTAGGCATCAAGGGCTCCTGCCCTTCAATCTAGAAGGTTCTTTGAAATTCCTGACAGCTTCTCTCCCTCACCTAAAGATTCTCCACAGGAATAAACTCTAAAGAGACCCCAGAAGAATATAGAATAACCAACTGTCTCACTCCTAACCAAAAGATGGCAAGATCTGGGAGCAGGTGTCTGGGCTTCTACACACACACACACACACACACACACACACACACACACACACACACACACGAAAAACCAGTTCTGTTTTGTTTTGTAATGTTATGTTTTATTTTGCACTTAGAACCAGAACTCACACATTTGGAAATTATTCCACTAACAGTATTTGTGTTGTCAGGTGACAAAACTTACATATTCTATATACTTTTTCATGACTCGGATACTATACATATTAACAGTTTCCATTGTGAAAAACAAAAGTCAGGTACTAAAGAGATAACACAGGAGCTAGGGTGCTTGCCTTGCAGGCAGCCAGCCTTGGTTCCATAACCTGCATGACTTATGACCCCTGAGTACTGTCAGGAGTGACACCCTGAGCACAGAATCAGAAATATCCCTTGACCACCATCAGGTGTAAGCAAAAAAGAAAAAAGAGAGAGAAGTTTAGAGTCTTGAAGGCAAGCTTGGTTTAGCAATTTCAAATAAAGTTGATTTATATGTTTAAGAATTCTGAGTGTAAGACTTAAAAGGTCTTAAGATGAATATCATATTTTTCAGTGTTGCTTTAACACAGGTGAAAAAAAAGAAGCATTTTCAGCCAATCTTGAATAATACTATTATTTGAGGATTTGTTTTCATTGTACACCCTTTCCCACTAAGTCTCAGTTTCCAAGGGCCTTTGGAAGACATGAAGAAAGGATTGTAGAGTAAATTGCTTCCTTACTATCATCCTTCCACTCTTCCCTCTATCCTCTCTCTTGGTTCTCAAACACCAGGTCACTGAGCTTAAGGTCTCTTTGCCATTGTCCAGTGCTGTTCCCTGGTTTTGCATCTTATTTCACTGTTACTACCTATCTGTTACAATATCTAGTATCTTTTATGAAGTTGTATTATTAGGAAGCATCCTCCAGATTACAAGACCTGTGGAAAGCCTGGATTCTCATGTGTGAGTGGAGTAAGTGTACGCATGTATGCATGTGTGTTAGAAAGCTATGTGCATGAAAGCATGTACAGTAAGAGGATATGAATAGGTTCATGGTCTGTCAAGAAGGAGAGTCCTGAGTTCTATCTCATGAGGAGGAGCATTTGGGACTAGGGATGCTCTGTCTATGGCTATTTGGAAACAAGATGAGCTCATCTGTGCATTCATTGGTCCTCCTACATTTCATAAAGATTTTGGACATTGGTGCCAATAAACAAAATAGAAAAGAAAACCTAAAAAGTGACAAGAAATGCATTATTTATTTACAAAATGTTATTTGTTTGCCATGTATGCCTTTGCGTATAAAGTGTACAATAAGTTGGTTGAATTAAAACAGCAAAATCTACACATATGCAGCTAATCTATAGCTCAATAAACAACAGAATTAAATAAAAAGCAAACATAGCAGAAACACTTGTATTCCAGCTAATACATTTATTCTAGTCTTGGAGCAGGAACATTTGGCTACAGTGAAGAAACACCAACCACCGTTTTGTATTATTTTGGGGTAGACTATTTTTCTGGAGGTTTTTCCCAAAGTAGGTAATTTTTTCTCCCTGTGCCATCAATTCCTATTTTTCTTTTCTAACACTTATATAGAAGGGCACCATTCATTCAGGAACAAGTCTGAATAATAGATAATTAAAGAGACTGAGTTTTTAGGGAAGATTTGCCAGAAGAAGGAATCAGAGAACAATGATTCCCCAAAGCAGGTCGTGATGAAAAAGTACTCAAGCTTTTCTTCTTAATTTCTTTAATTGTGTTATTGTTCAAGGGTAAAACCAGAGTAGAATTCTAATACAAATGAAAGAAAAATGGAGCTGAGACCTTGAGAAGTATTTTTTTAACATATCTAAGAAATCATTCATCTAGATAAAGAACATACCACAAACAAGATATCAAAGTCAGGTACTTGATTCATTAGTCTATGACACTTACAAATATAACATAAACTTCTAAAATATTTGCTTAAATAGCACACAATATTTACCATTTATGTGCTAGACATTGTGGAACAGTGGTCAATGGAACCGACATAGACCCATGTCCTCATGGATCTGAGTATCGGAGTGCCAGAGTCTCATCAGGGATTCCCCCAAAGTAGTGTCAAACTACAACATTGATGGAGTTCTGTGGTTCTTCGTGAGCTTCTCAAACTACAGCTTCCCCTCTTGAGAAAATGGGAAAAGGCCAGATAAATCTTTCAGGAAAATTAAGATTTTTTTTCCTTGGGGGAGATCCTTCCTAATGGTTGTTAGGAGGTGCAGAAGCCCTTTTCAGTGGGCCCTTCAATGCCAGAAATTATTGGGATCAACTTGGCCATGCTTGAGAACCTCCAGAAATGGTACCAAATAAGATCAAAGGAAATATGCAGTGTCAGGGATAAAACTGGGAATGTTGGCTGCATGCAAGAACTCTATCTTAAAACCTCTAGTATCTCTCTGGTCCTTAAAAGTAACATTTCTTTTTTTTTAAATCAGGAGAAAGTATGAATACAGTACTCCACTACCACAAATTATACAGTTAAGTTTTCCACATTTGGGGGAATAGCACGGGGTCAGCTATCCTGAGAGCAATGGATGAGCCTCACCCTGAGAAAACAACCTTCATGAACATGGTATCTCCCTTGCTAGGCAAGAATAAAAATTACATTACTTGAGAAACAAAATCATTCTGGCCAGGACTGTTAATCCATTTTATAAAAAAGACCATGTTCTCTGATTTTCCTTTATTTAACTGTAACAAGTCATCCAGGTTAAAGGAGCAGGTTAGAAATTGCAAGTATTGACTCCTGGATTCTTAGGATCACTAAAGTTTTAAATATCAAAGATGTTCATATATATATATTTTTATTTAGATCTTGCAAGCAGTACTCAGGAGGCCAAGGGTCCACTTGTGGCAATGAGTGGCTTAGCTATGCTGGACAGATAAATGCTGGGTCCATAAAGTGGTACCTACTCACACCCAGCAGTTCTTAGACCCAGTTTTGGAGCATTAATGCCATATTTGACTGTAGTTATGGGGAGACTGTAGGTGTAAGAGAGAGGCACATGATGATTGAACTCATGGCTCACCACATATCGAGTCTGGAGTTCTTCAGTTAGTCCTTTGAGTTACTCTTCTTTCTCTTTCTAATTTCATATGCAATGCCTCTTTTTGAATCATTGAATTAACTTACTCAACACATATTTGTTGGAGGAATAACCAGAAAAATAAGGTTTCCTTAAAAACAAAAAAAAAGAAAAGGTCCTTTTCTTATATTTTTAATTGAATAGCTGTACATTACAAAGTTATAATGTTATTCATCATTGAGTTGAATTTTAGGCAAACAATGTTCCAACACCAATCCTTTCACCACTATTCTTTCCTCCACTTATATCCTCAGTTTCCCTCTTGCTGGCTCTCCTTTCCAATTTGTTTTCTTCCCTTTAAGCACTCTAGTTTACAATACTGTTGTTAGGTATCACACATATATCATTTTACCTCCTTACAGTACTACATCCTCCTCCAGAGTGACCACTGCCCTTCATCATTGTCATATTGGTCCTTTCCTTAATCTATACCTCCCAAGCCCCAATGACAAACTTCTAACTGAAGACCAGATTTTATGTCCTTTCTTATTCCTGCCTTCGGGTATTTGTTATCCCCCAGTCATGTTTCTTTAGCACTTGCATATGAAAGATGATTCCATGTCTGTCCTTTTACCTCTGACTGGCTTCACTCAGACACTCTCCAGATCTATTTACATAGCAGCAAATTGCATGACTTCATCTTTTCTCACTCCTGAGTAGTAGTCTATTATGTATATGCCCCACGTTGTATATGTACCTAGTTTCTTGCATGAAATTGTTAAACAAGTTCATTGATTATTATTGCACTGCTGAGCAGCAAAGTCACCTGGAAAATGATCATCTGACATTTTGAGATTCTGCAGCAGAAACAACCTTCACCGAAAAAAGAAAGTGAGAGATTTAGATTTACAAGGGGGATTAAGATTGAATGCCAGATGGGGTTAAAGCGGTGGCGCAAGCAGTAAGGCATCTGCCTTGCGTTTGCCAGCCTAGGACAGACCGCGGTTCTATCCCATATGGTCCTCCAAGCCAGGAGTGATTTCTGAGTGCATAGCCAGGAGTAACCCCTGAGCATCACCGGATATGGCCGAAAAACAAAACAAACAAAAAAGATTGAATGCCAGAGCCATATTTTAGCACAAAATATATTTCATACATTCTCACATCATCTTCTGAGAGTGATAATAAGAGAGTTAGAGATCACCAAGGAGTAAGACCAAGGTTAGCCCAGATTTCCTGGCAAGAGGACATTAGAACTTCCTAAGGCATAAAATATGATGACTAAAATAAATCCATGCATGGATTTTTTTTTTCAAACAATTATGTGACTTGAAAACTTCATTTATAAATTTACCTATACATGAATTCATAAGGCAAAGCAGTAGGTGGTGCTTGTAATAACATTGTTCCTGCGGTTAAACATAGTCCTGGCCATGGCTACATCCTGGGGACTTAACACAGGACTGTCCTTCTCTTGCATTGCTGTGTGGCCATCTGTGCAATTACATAGAAAGCCAATGTTCATTGCCTTGTAGACCCAACAGGGCTTCTGTATGAGATAAAGCCACCTGGATGATCATTTTTCGCCTTTGATGTTATCGTTGATGATTTTTTTTTCTCTTTTCCAGGTGAAAAATGAATCTTTCCTCCTTGGCAGATTAGGAACACCATTTTAATGTTTTCTCAATCCATTCTCCCATCCTCTCAAAACAATTGCAAAATTCTCCCTCTCCCCCTCCTTGGGGGCTCAGTCACATTTTCCAGTTATTGTTTACACAAAGAGAGAGGCAGGCGTGGCGCACACCCAGATATATGTTTTTTTCTGTGCCTTTCTCATGGTCCTTGGAAATATGCTAATGGGTCTGCCAGACCCCTAGGCGATGACAAATCTGGAATGCTGCTCTCTTGCCCACTAGGATGGAGTGGTGAAGAGTCATCTGCCTCTTTTGTTCTCATCACAGGCTTTGCTTAATATATTCCCACCACCCTTCCTACCAAATCCTGCTCCGGCTGCTCTCCATCTGGGACAGTGGGGTCTACAGCTGTCCCTGCTTCTGATAGTGTCATTCTGTGATTATGACTGCAGGAAGGGCTTATTGTTACAGCGAATAGACGCCAGTCCTGAGATGTGTTTGTAGCATGATGAGTCAGAGGTGGAGAAAACAATGAAAGAGGCTGAGGGATAGATAAACAGAGGCGAATGTCTATATGTCCTTCACCTATATCAGGGATACACTAGCAGGGGTCCTCAAACTTTTTAAACAGGGGGCCAGTTCACTGTCCCTCAGACCATTGGAGGGTCTGACTATAGTAAAAACAAAACTTATGAACGAATTCTTATGCACACTGCATATATCTTATTTTGCAATGAAGAAACAAAACAGATACAAATACAATATGTGGCCCGCGGGCCATAGTTTGAGGACCACTGCGAGCATCAGATTATGTCTTAATGATGCAGGGCAAACTTTAGTATTCCTGCTCAGGCCCCCCTCTTTATGGCATTGCCCACTGGGAACTTTATTATTCAACCCCAACCTGATACCCTGACCTCTGTGTGAGTCCAGAAGCTGGTATGAATAAAGAAGTGGGGTTAGGAGGAAGGAAAGAGAAACTGGAAGGAAGGGAGTTAAATGGAAACAAGAAAAGAGAAGTGTGTGTAAGGAAGGAAGGAAAGGAATGGAATAGGTCTATTGCTGTTCAGTACAATAGAGAAAATGAAATTCCTGGTAAAAGATCACTCCGGATATAGGAATAGCCCTACAACATTTGAAGATACCAGAACTCCATTAAGTACCATGATTAATGAAGGTACAGTGAAGAAAGGCAGACATAAAATATCCCTGCTGTCATGAAACATGCATTCTGGAGAGGGAGGCCAAGAAAACACACACATTAGACAGAGCTATGAAGAGATCAGATGTGATGGGAGTGTGTCAGGAGCATCATCTCTCAAAGCAGAAGACTGGGAAGTAGTACATGGAAAAAGAGAACACAGGACTCTAAAATGCAGAGAAATGTCTGGTGGCAGAAAGATGATGAATAAACCAAGCAGGGGAGCAGGGAATTTGGGAAGAGGCAGGAAAGGAGATAAGCCCTAAGAGACAAGTTCTATTTGGGTGAGATGAGGAGTCACTACAGGTGGTCAGAAGGTACAAGGTGAGTGAGCTTTGTGTTTTAATCTTTAATTCTACCTTGTTTCTGCTTTGTTTTGGGGACCTCACAGTAGTACCAAGCACTTACTGTGCTCAGGAACCACTCTTGGTGTTACTTGGGGGATGCTATAGGGACTGGGCTCAATGGCTGAACCACAGTGGTCTGTGTGCAAAGCAAGTACCCTGCCTCTATTCTAGTATTTTAACTTTTTGGGGGGGTCCCACACCCAGTTGTGCTCAGTAGCTACTTCCTAGCTCTGTATTCAAAAATCACTTCTGGTGAACTTGGGGGGATCATATGGGATGCTGGAGATTGAACCCATGTTGGCTGTGTACAAGGCAAGCATCCTACCTGCTATGCTATTACTCCAGCCCTATAGCATTTTAACTTTTAAAAGATTCTTGCTACTATAACAAATAATAAAAAAGAAGGTGTTGATACAGCTATGAAGAACTGGATTTTTTTTATTTGAAGAGGAACAGAAATTGATGGATCTATTTTGGAAAACCAGTTGACAATTCTGGCCAACACCTTTGACCAAGAAGTTTTACTCCCTTGTATATATTTAAAGCAGATTTAAAAATATGCCATAAATAGCCCCACACTAAAAACAAGCACAAATGTTCATCACTTGTTGAAGTAGTAAATAAATATAATCCAGATGAGAAATATAGCAAAAAATGACTATGTACAGCAGAATAGAATGTGCTTGCAATAGAATGTGGCCATAAAAGAAGTCAAGCTGGGTCATATAGAAAGCACAGGGACTAAGGTATTTGCTTTGCATGTGGACAACCTTAGTTCAAATCTTCAGCACTACATAAGATCCTAGAGCATCGATAGGGATCACTCCTGAGCACAGAGCCAGGAATAGCCCCTAAACATTGCCAGGTAAGATCCTAAAACAAACTCTAAAGAAGCTAACCAGAGGCAGCTGGAGAAGCAAGAATACAGAGATCAGGTCACTTGCACATGACCAGTTAGATTTAATGCCCAACATCCTCCTCCAAGCCCTCTCCAGAATGATCCCTGACCTCAGAGCCAGAAGTCAGCCCTCAATACCTCTGGTATAACCCCCAAACAAAAACAAACAAAAAAAGAAACCAAGCATAAAAAAGAACACTCACTATTTTTGCTCTTCTCTGAAATTCCAGAAAGCAAAATCACCACACTGATGATAGATGTTGCCTACTTGTTACAATCTGGGGGTAGCAACAGGGAGAGTTCATGAGGGAGCTTCCAGGAAATGAGGTTTGTATCTTCTCACATCCCATCTTTACGTGTATAAAGAAACACACAAAAAGGAGTTGAAGACTGCATAGTTGACTATGGCTAGATTCAAATATAGATTTTTAAAGAAGTACACCTTAGAAACATTTTTACAGAAGAGGAAGACAAAAATTCACCAAGTCGTCTAGGGCTCTGTGAACAGATTTGTGGAGAAGATGGAAGTGGGAGACTTTTGTCTGGGAGAAGGAACAGTGAGACCATGTTAAAACTTTTGCAACTTTGTCCCTTCTCTTCCCTCCCCGCAAGCTTAGAAGAATTCTCTGAGGTTAGGGAAAAGCTAAAACACTGGCCTTATGGGGCTTGTAGTCTCCATGCAAAAAGCTATTCCTTATATTCTGATTAACTGCTTGCCTCTGGTCAGAGCTAAGTAGAACTTTAAGAACACTTTTTTTTGTGTTGTTTTATTTGGAGGTGGGGATATAAAACACAGGATTATTCCTGACTCTGCCCTCAGTAATTACTCCTAGGGGTAGAGAAGACAATATTGGATGTAGTGATAGATTCTGGGTTAGCTGCGTGAAGCATCTTCCCTGCTTATCGCTCAGGCCCATTTAAGATCCTGATCTTTTTTTTTAATATAAATCTTTATTTAAACACCATAATTACAAGCATGTTCATAGTTGGGTTTCAGAAAGGGCCTCATCCAATCTGGACAAACAGATCTGCCAGGGGACACTTCACAACAGAGCTCATTTGGACTTCTAGCTCCCTTGTTCTTTATTACCATACTAAAACACACACAACCCATGATGTTTCTCCACTGTTGTCTAACGGTTTAATATTTTACCCTAAGTTCTTAGCTTATGTTTGTATTTCCTCAGTTGTGCGTGCTCACTGCTCTCCCTCATGAATATGTATATTTTCAGAAAAACTACTAGAATATGCATAAACCGTGACATCATTCAATCTCTGCTGGACATAAAACCAGATCTTTTAAAATCCTCTCTCTCTCTCTCTCTCTCTCTCTCTCTCTCTCTCTCTCTCTCTCTCTCTCTCTCTCTCTCTCTCTTTCTCATGCTGTCTCTGACTTTGTGTCTGTCTGCCTTTCTTCCACCTCCAGCCTATGCTTATGGACATCCTCCCCAGATGAAGTTGCTTCATTGCCAGTAATCTCCTCTTTTCTATTCAATTGCTCCTGTGCATTTTACTAGAATGATAATGAGGATGCTTTGGTGTAAGGTTCTGAATATGGATCTGGTTCAGGAGATCTTTTCTATTGAGGGATAAGAAGATGAGCTAACAGATTTAGTTTGAGATGTGAAAGAAGAAAGAGAAAACAGACCTGAGTTGGGAAAGAGTAGACAGTGGAAGGCACTGCAGTGTGGCCCTGCCAGAGTTTAGAGAAAGGCTTAGAACAAGCAGTAGTTGATCCTGCTGCAGCAACCAAAGACACAGAGAGGAACAGACAGACACTAGGAAGGTGAGGGAAAGGGACCAAAATTTGTATTGGGGCATCATGTTGAATATTAAAGCATAACATTTCATCTGTCATACAGTAAACTTACATGAATGATAATTGAAAGAAGAATTTCTCTAAATAAATACATTCTTCATTCCAGGACCTTTTTTTGGAGAAGGGGGTTGAGGGAAAGGTTGTTTGATTCCATGTAAAGTATCCATGAAATATCAGCTAACATTGCAATGTTTGTACCATTACAATATTTTTCTAGGAAAAAAAGGAGTCAAGGGATTAATTTGTTTGTTTATCTAGCATTGCTCTGGTATTATTCCTAGCTCAGTGCTCAGAGACCTAGGCAGTGCTTGGACTAGAACCCAGGACTTCAAACATGCAAGGCAACATCTCTGAGTAAATTCACAGTCCAATTAAGAGTTTTGGAACAAATTGTATCTAAGGCATCAAAATCTTCCAGAAGTAAATAATATTTAAGGAGTCAAAATTTCTTCATAGTAAATGAACCAGTGATGGGTAATCGTTTCTTTCTCTGCCAATAATCATCTGGATATTTCTAACACCATTTGTTTATATATATATATATCATTATACAAATATCACCTGTAATATACATATAGGCAGATAGGTCTCTGGCAACTGATAGGGACATAAACATACCTGTGAGGTCATGGACCAGGGTCAAATCACAGGATTTCATGGACTTTATATGACCTATGGACTGAATCCTCTCAGAATTTGACCCACTACAGTTCAAACTAAAACTTAGGCTATAAAGGAGTTAAAACCATAATCGTAAGAGTAATATTAATATTTTTATGATTTTTAAGTTGCTTGAAGAAATGCTTACTATATAGTTCAGCAATTTTTTTATTTCAAGTCAGTCTTTCGGCTATCACATTTAAATAAAAATAACTGGTTTTTGTTTAAGTAGTAGAACGAATAGATTGTTTTATTTGAAATCATCTTTCTCTTTCTGTGTGTATGTGTGTGTGTGTGTGTGTGAGTGTGTGTGTTTTGTTTTTGAGCCACACCTGACAGTGCTCAAGGCTTACTCCTAGTTCTGCACTCAGGGATCACTTCAGGTGGGCTTAGGGGACAATATGGGGTTCCAGGGATTGAATTGAGGTCAGCTACATATAAGGCAAGTGCCTCTGTACTATATCACTTTGGCCCATATTGGTCGTTCTGTAGATTTGTCTGTTCATATAATTAATCATCCAGAACAAATATTAGTCAGGGAGGTTATGTACCACAATTCATTTGGTGCTTTAAGTGTGTGTGTGTGTGTGTGTGTGTGTGTGTGTGTGTGTGTGTGTGTTTATGTTTGGTGTTTTCATATTTAAATGACCTAAAGAAAAGAAAAAGCGAAGCTAAATAGGAGTCCTAGTGTGATCCAAAAGAGTCAGTGAATTAGGGCCAGGCTCCTTTTAAAGAGACCCATCTCTATCTCAGGCAGGCTGGAGTGATGCTCCCATCTGTCCGCTACCACTAATAAATCTGTCAAAGGGTGGAGGGACAACCAACACAAAAATATTCACAAGTGTCAGGATTTACACTGTTCAAGATGCAAGATCAGATGGTCAGTCTAGCTGGAGATGGGTGGGTGGCTGGGGAACGAGAAGACAGTGACCGTAAGAAGGTTTTGCTGAAGTTTTCAAATCTTTTGAGAAATTATTTTTAAATGTGGGGATTTTGAGTGTGAACACAAATGTCTCCCATCGTCTTCTAAGTTTGGAAGATCTAACCACAGAAAGGTGACTTCCCAAGTCTGCTCTTCCTTCGTGAGAGATAGAACCCTAGAGGGACATGAGTCTCCCCAACAGAGAACTGGCTGCTCTCTATCATATCATTCACCGTGTTTTTACTTAAAGAAATATTTTACAGTGCCTGTGAGGAACCCATGTATCAAGATAGTCTAAAACAATTGAGCATGTTTTCTGTCAGGCCATTTATCACTGTGGTTCATTTTGACTCCTGAGGACATGTTAGACACAGAGTGAATTTTGAGAAAGTTCTGGAAGGATATTCACCAAGTACCAACAGCAACATTTCCCCCTTAAGAATGTGATTTAATGTAAGTTGCAATTTTTTTTCTTTGAACTTTCTTGGAAACTGTGCTCTATCTTTGTGATGAAGATAGCATTTATAAAAATAACACAATAAAAGTTACAGATGGATGTATAAATATATATGCCTGTGCTTATGTCAACCTACATTTCCATAAATAAATGCATATGTTGATGAACATGTGTTTGTCACTTTCCTCCCTACAAGTTGGAAAGCAATTTATGAGAGGAAAATGATATAGGGGCTGGAGATATAGCGCATGTCGCCAATTCAGGATGACCTTAGTTCAATCCCCTACATCCCATATGCTTCCCCAAGCCAGGAGCAAATTTCTGAGCACATAGCCAGGAATAACTCCTGAGCGTCACAGAGTGTGGCCCAAAAAGCAAAAACCAAAAAGAAAGGAAAATTATTTAAAAAATATCTCTGCAAGGGGCCGGAGAGATAGCAAGAAGGTAAAGCATTTGCCTTGCATGCAGAAGGACAGTGGTTCGAATTCCGCCATCCCATATGGCCCCCCTGATCCTGCCAGGAGCAATATCTGAGCATAGAGCCAGGAGTAACCCCGGAGCACTGCCAGGTGTGAACCAAAAAAACAAAAACAAACACAAAATATCTCTGCAAGAAAAGCAAAGTACAGAATTCTTGGAGATAGTCAGTACTTTCCCCCAGAGTTAGTAAGACAGGTTTTTAATCATCAAACACACCTTTAATGGTTCTGCCACAGACATAAAAGATACATGTCAGGGCCAGAGAGATAGCATGGAAGTTAGGCGTTTGCCTTTCATGCAGAAGGTCGGTGGTTCAAATCCCGGCATCCCATATGGTCCCCTGAGCCTGCCAGGAGCGATTTCTGAGCATAGAGCCAGGAGTAATACCTGAGTACTGTTGGGTGTGACCCAAAAAACAAACAAGCAAAAAAAAGATACATGTCATTTGTAAGACAGGCCTTCATTTAGACTTTTCAGGATTTCTAAATAATAGTAGAAACAATATTTTTACTAGAAGAAAACTTATTTAAAAAGCAGGCCTATTCTAATTGAAACTATATCCAAATGCAGGAGACATTTGTTTTATTTTTCAAACACTGACAAGGAGCCTAATGAGAATATGTAATAAATTTTTACTTAAGCTGTACTTAATCACTCTTCCTGGCAGTCATGTTTAATTTACAAAGGCATACTCCTTTCTCCTTCAAATTATTTTAATTTAATCTTTGAGGTTTTAGCCAACGTTTTGGAAACCAGAATATAGCACATGCACAGAGGACTAAAGGTAGCACTTTCCACACCTGTTGTGTTTTCTAGTCAGATTTCATTGGATTTGTTTCATTCTTTAAAAAGAATGTCACAGGGGCAGATTGATAGCATAGTGGTAAAACGTTTGCCTTGCACACAGCTGACCAGGGACAGGCCTGGGCTCAATCTTTTGCATTCCATATAGTCCTCCTAGCTTGCCAGGAGTGTTTTCTGGGTGCAGAACTAGGAGTAAGCCTGCCAAATGTTCCCAAAAATAAAAAGAAAAATAAAAAATGTAAAAGACATTAAAAAATGTACTATCTCATACCACAGAGATTGGTGCACATCACAAAGAATGAGAACAAGCAGTGCCTGCCGGGATGTGGAGAGAAAGGAACACTTATTCACTGCTGGTGGGCATGCCATCTAGTCCAATCTTTATGGAAAGCGATATGGAGATTCCTCCAAAATCTGGAAATTGAGCTCTTATATGATTTAGCTATATCACTCCTAGGGATATACCCTAGGAACACAAAAATACAATACAAAAATTCCTTCTTCACACCAATATTCATTGCAGCGCTATTTATAATAGCAAGACTCTGGAAACAACCTAGATGCACCTCAACAGATGAATGGCTAAAGAAACTGTGGTATATATACACAATGGAATATTATGCAGCTGTCAGGAGAGATGAGGTCATGAAATTTTCCTATACACGGATGTAATGGAATCTATTATGCTGAGTGAAATAAGTCAGAAGGAGAGAGATAGACACAGAATAGTCTCACTTAACTATGGGTTTTAAGAAAAATAAAAGACATTTTTGTAATAATTATCAGAGACAAAAGAGAGGAGGGCTGGAAGGTGAGGCTCACCACAAAAAGTGATTAGTGCAGTTAGAGAAATAACTACACTGATAACTATCATAGCAATGTGCATGAATAAGGGAAGTAGAAAGCCTGTCTAGAGTACAGCTGGGGCTAGGGTGGGAAGGAGGGAGACTTGGGACATTGGTGATGGGAATGTTGCACTGGTGAAGGGGGGTATTCTTTACATGACTGAAACCCAACTACAATCATATTTGTAATCAAGGTGGATAAATAAAGATGTCAAAAATAGAAATATAAATAAATAAAAAAAGTCTCACAGTGGCATCAATGTTTCCTACATGGGAGTTGATATTAGCCCTATAACTAATTTTAACTAAACTGACGTAATAATAAAAATCGCAATGCTAAGACAGGAGAGATAGAACTTCAGTGTTCATTAAATAAATGAATATTTACTTAGTTCCTTTATTGGCCTATAAATTATATTAGATAATCAAACTATGATTCTTATTTTTGGAAGTCATAATAAGAAAAGTTAAAAACAGTTTGTACAGTGACATACTTTAAGGGCTTAACTTAGTCTTTGATTTCTTTTCTTTTGTGTGTGTGTTTTGGGCTACACCTGGTGATGTTTAGGGATTACTATGCACTCAGAAATCACTCCTGGCTTGGGGGACCATCTGGGTCACCGGGGATTGAACCAAGGTCTGTCCTGGATTGGCCGCATGCAAGGCAAATGCCCTACTGCTGTGCTATCACTCCGGGCCCAATCTTGGATTTCAGTCCTGCATTTTTGGCTTCACAAATTTCTCTACCTTGTTTCCAAGGATATCCAAGAGCCAATACCCATCTCAATCACTAAGCTATTGAACTTCATAGCAAATATTATCCATAGTAAACACTAGTTCATACCATCTCTTTTGAGAAAAGAAAAATCTTGCTTTCTTTGTTTGACTTTGAATGTATATTTTTTTAATCTCTCTATTTTTTTTCACATGCCCACATATGCAACAATGAGAAAAACATCAATTGTGTTTTAACACATAG
This sequence comes from Suncus etruscus, assembly GCF_024139225.1. Taxonomy (NCBI): domain Eukaryota; kingdom Metazoa; phylum Chordata; class Mammalia; order Eulipotyphla; family Soricidae; genus Suncus; species Suncus etruscus. The sequence goes on along the minus strand of NC_064865.1, from coordinate 41,769,878 downwards.
GAATTCTTTTATCATACAAACGGGCACTTATATGTTTTATTACATAGAGCATGTCAAGTAAAATCTATGCATATTTAAGGAAACAAGACAGGCAAAGAAATGAGATTGCTATAGACATGGTTCATTTCAGGTCAATAGTTGACGTGATACAGGATTATCAATATTATACATGTTCTATATATTTCTTCAGTGTCAACTTTGTGCCCAATATTGTTCCATTGCTGGGTATATGTTAGTAAATAAAGTAAATAAAAATTGAGTCAACAATTCAGTTCCTGGCACCACAAACACCACTAGATGTGATTCCTGTGAGGCCTAAAGCAAACAGACAAAAATCTTGTTCTTCATGGAACTTACATTTGAATGGTAAAGTCAACTGACACAGTAAGGACATTAAATAGGATGTTTGGAAGTTATGACCACAATAGAAAAATTTCATTTAAAATTAAAGCAAAATTTTGCTATTTATAAAAGCAAAGCAACAAAAGAAAACTAAACATGTTGAATAAGTGGTCTGAGAAAGTTTTGCTGAAATAGTGGAACTGGAATAAACACCTAAAGAAAAGAAGGGAAGGACCAAGACAGTGAGGTAAGTCTTTGGGTCCCTGGATTTGCACAGCATGTGCAAAGAACAAGGAGCAGACCTCAGTGACTGAAGCAGAATGGGCCTGGAGGCAGGAAGAAACTTACCACAATATATTCTGGGAATTAAAATGTGCAAAACACCATTCTCAGCGCTACCACAACAAAGGACATGGGCCTGAGGGGATGGGATGACAGGGCTTCAGCAACCCTTTTTTCATCACAGTCCTGGAGGCTGAAAGGCAAAAATTAATGTATGCAGGTTTTTTCTTTTTCTTTTACTTTTTTCTTTCTTTCTTCTTTCTTTCTTTCTTTCTTTCTTTCTTTCTTTCTTTCTTTCTTTCTTTCTTTCTTTCTTTCTTCTTTCTTTCTTCCTTTCTTCTTTCTTTCTTTCTTTCTTCTTTCTTTTTCTTCCTTCTCTTTCTTTTCTTTCTTTCTTTCTTTCTTTTTTCTTTCTTTCTTCTTTCTTCTTTCTATCTTTCTTCTTTCTTTCTTTCTTTCTTTCTTTCTTTCTTTCTTTCTTTTTCTTTCTTTCTTTTTCTTTCTTTCCTTTTATTTTATCTAATTCTTTCTTCTTGGCTACATGTGGCTGTGCTTAGTAATTACTTCTGATTTCTTTCTTTTCCTTTGTTTAAATTCTATTTTAAGGCCTGTGGTTTATAATACTGCTAAAGAAAAAAAATAGGAATAAAGAGTTGAACTGAAACTTCCTCAAAAGAGACACATCAGGGAGGGCATTGCCTTGAATACAGCTAGTCTGGGTTCTATCTCCGGCATCCCATATGGTCCCCCAAGCCAGACAGGAGAAATTTCTGATGCAGAGTCAGGAGTAACCCCTAAGTGCCACTGGGTGTAGCCCCCTTAAAAAAAAAGGACATACAAATGGTCAAATATAAATGAGAAAAATGTTCTGCATCACTTATCAGGAAATGCAAATCAAAACCATGAGCCATCACATCACATGGGTAGAACTGGCACATGTTACAAAAACAAAATAATCAGTGTTGACCTGGAGGTGGGGAAAGGGAACCATCATTCACTGCTGGTGGAAATGTCAACAAGTTTACTCTTTTGGAAAACATTAGGGATCTTTTTGAAAAATAAAAATTTAGGAATTGGAGGCTGGAGAAATAGCACAGCAATAGGGCATTTGCCTTGTATGTGGCCAATGCAACAGGGACTGGGTTCGATTTCGGCATCCCATATGGTCCCCCAGCCTGCCAGGGTTGTTTTCTAAGTGCAGAACCAGGAGTAACCCCTGAGTGGTACTAGGTGTGGCCCAGAAACCAATCAATCAATCAATAAAGTTTAAAAAAATAAATTTAGGAATTGAGCTTCCATATGATCCAGCAATTCTGCTTCTTGGCACTTATCTTCAGGATCCAAACCTTTACTAAGGAAAGACATTTGTATTCCCATGTTCATTCCAGATTTAGTTTCTTATGAAACCTCCCTGCTTTCCTGGCTCTCTTGTTCCTGTGTTTTCACATAAACATCCATCAGAGAATACCTTCTATGACTTATCCCCTTTTCCTATAAGGACACACTAGCATTTGAGTCCAATGACCTTCTTTTGCCTCAGTTACCTTATTAAAGGCCATGCATCTGAGTAAAATCTCATTCTGGGGTACTGCAGATCATGACTTCAACACATAAATTGAGGGAGAGGACACAGATCACATAATTATCTATAGCAATCACAGTATTTTCTTACTGTGAATCACTTACTGTGATTTTCTGACAAGGTTTCTTTCCCCTAACAGACTCTTTTTACTGGTCCCAATGTTGAATAACCCAATATCTTTTTCTTTTAATGCAATCACTTACAAGTCACATAGATTTTAAGATTATTTACAAACCCAGCTGGAAAAAATTTTCCCAGAATTGATAATAAAAAGAGTTAGAGTCTGTCAAAATGCCTATGAGATAACATCTCATGCTAATGAGAAAAACACATACAGGAAAGTCTGGTAACAGCCAATGTGGTGAGAAACCCTCATTCTTGGTTGGTAGGAATGTCTACTGGTTCAGACTCTAAGGAAAGCAATATGGAGATTTGTCAAAATATTATGAATAGAACTACCATATAATCCAATTATAATACTTATTGGCTTCTATGCCCCAAACAGAAAAACATTAATTTGAAAGGATATATACACACCTATGTTTATCAGTCCTATTAGTTCAACAACCAAATATGAAAACAGCCCAAATGCCCAAACATACATGAAAAGTTGTAGTATAAATATATGTAGTGGAATATTATGTAGTTACAATAAATAACAAAATCATGCAACTTGGAGAAATTTGGATGGAACTATAAGGTATCATGTTGAATGAAGATAGAAAGAAAGGAATAGATACAGAATGATCACACTCATGTGAAGGATTTAAATGTACACAGCAAAATAGGAATAAAGGTCTTAAGGCAATACAAATAGAGAATTGATCCACAAAACTAAGTGGAAGGAGGATTGTTTGAAATGGAGGGGCATTCAGATCATTGGGAGAGGGAAGTGGATGCATTGGTGATGAATGTACATGAGAAACCATTACCAACAATGCTGTAAGTCACAAAATCTCACTTAAAATAATATTAAAAATTAAAAAATAAAGTTAGGATTTATGAATTTGCAGTCTGAAATGACATAATTACAATCCTTACTGAATAACCAGAGGCACTTACTAACAGAAGAGAAAGAATGCAATCACAGGCAGAAATAGCTCTTTAACAGTGAAAATTAAAGTAGCATTTTTTCCCCAGGATTACATTTTTTTCCCACTGATTCCAGATCGTTGCCTGATTTCTCCAATTTTAAGAATTCAGTTCTAAAGCTATAAATTCAGCACATAGGCAAAGTGAGAGATCAGTAAGCATTTACCTTCTGCATGGAATACAAGTCTAGAAAGAGTCTTGGGTCCCATGGGGGTCCTTTGTTTGGTGAAGTCTGAAGAACATCGTTCAAGCAAGGAGCAGAAAGGATTGGTATTTCCCCTGTTAGTGGAGCTCCCAGAGATAATACCGAGGAGCTAGCTATGTTAGCCACATAATTCTTTGAAGATATTCCATTGAGCCTTTTTTCTTCTTTGACAGGCTTAGGTAAACTTTGAAGTCTACCTAAATATTCAACTCTTTTCACCATACCTGTCTTTAACTCCAAACTCTCCATTGCTCTTGGATAGTGCATTGGATCTCTAGTAACCAAAATCCCCCCTTCTTTTTTTTTAACGTCTTTTTTATCATCCACTACTATTTCCTTAATTAGAACAATCTTTGGTCCTACTGAAGATAATGTCAACATTTCCAGGCAAGTCAAAGTCTTTTTAAGTTAAATTTATAAACCATTTCTTCAAGATTTGTTTTGTTTTAGTTTTGGTCACACCAGTGGTGTTCAGGGGTTACTCCTGGCTCTTCGCTCAAAAATTGCTTCTGGCAGGCATGAGGAACCATATGATACTGAGATTTGAACAATCATCAGTCCTGAATCGGCTGCATGCAAGGTATGTCCCTACCACTGTGCTATTTCTCCAGCTTCATTTCTTCAAGATTTTTATCTAAAGTTCATTATACTCTAGTCATGTGATAGAGGATATATATCTTACATCATATATATATATATATATATATGTGTGTGTGTGTGTGTGTGTGTGTGGATAGATAGATGATAGATAGATAGATAGATAGATAGATAGATAGATAGATAGATAGATAGATAGATAGATAGATAGATATACTCCTCTAAGTTCTGGTATTAAAATAATTTTATAATTAAGCACCTTGATTTACTATTACTAATATTCTCTGGCACATAATATCTCAACTGCACACTCACCAGAAGTATCCATAAATGTCTGTATCCCTCCACCCATATACTAAGGTTCCTTCTACTCCATACCTCACTACCTTAGAAAACACTTTTTTAAAGATCTAATTATCCTGAGTCGCAGTAATAACACAGCAGGTAGGGCATTTGCCTTGCACATAGCTAACAGAGGTAGAACTCCAGTAATCCTGAGCCTGCTAGGATTGATTCCTGAACACAAAGCCAGGGGTATGATCTGAGGGGTTTTTTTGTTTTGCTTTTTTTTTTTTATTTTGGGCCACACCCAGCGGTACTCAGAAGTTACTTCTGGCTCTGCACTCAGAAATCACTCCTGGCAAGAGTGGGGGATCCATATGAAATGTCGGGGATCAAACCTGAGTTTGCTGCATGCAAGGCAAATAGTCCTAGCTGCTGTGCTATCGCTCCAGCCCCAGCTCTGAGTTTTCAATAAAAACAATAGTGTTGGTTTTGGTTTTGATGTTCACTGTTAACCTCACCTCACGACCACTATAAATATCCAAGTCCCTCAACCTTGTGGTAGGCATTTCCATAAGAAAAAACAAAGAAGTTATGCAGTTCACATTGGTTGCAACTGGAGGTTGTAAATGTGAGGACAAATACTGGAAATGTGATAGACAGCTAGCATGTTTGTTAACATCATTGTAATTATTATTTTTTCCTGGATAGTTAAAATGGAATACATTTAAGATTAAAAACTAACCATGTGGGGGCTGGAGCGGTGGTACAAAGTGGTAAGGCAACTATCTGCCTTGCACACACTAGCCTAGGACGGCAACGGTTCAATCCCCTGGAGTCCCATATGGTCCCCCAAGCCAGGAGCGATTTCTGAGCGCATAGCCAGGAGTAACCCCTGAGAGTCACCGGGTGTGGGTACCCCCTCAAAAAAAAACTAACCATGTATAGTAATGAAATGAATAAATAGATAAATGATTATCGCAATTCTGTTTAGCCTATTGAACTTTAGTATTCTGATATAACCATTTTTATTTATTTTTGTTTGGGGGGGTCACAACTGAAGTGCTCAGAGCATAGTCATGACAGTGCTCCAGGGATATAAGGTGCCAGGGAACAAAGCCAGGTCATCCACAAGCAAGGCACATGCCCTACTTTCTGTACTATTTCTCCAGTCCCAGAAATTGCTCTTTGAGACCGAATATCTACATTCCTTTATAAATGTTCAAATAATTAAATATTATTTTTAAACACATGGGTATGCCCCCACAATTGATTGTGTGATAATAGTTTAGAAAGTAGGTGCCGGGGGGGGGGCAGAGAGATAGCATGGAGGTAAGGCATTTGCCTTTCATGCAGAAGGTTGGTTGGTGGTTCGAATCCCGGCATCCCATATGGTCCCCTTAGCCTACCAGGATCGATTTTTGAGCATAGAGCCAGAAGTAACCCCTGAGCACTGCTGGGTGTGACCCAAAAACCAAAAAAAAAAAAAAAAAAAAAAGGAAAAAAAAGAAAGAAAGAAAGTAGGTGCTGGAGCAATAGCACAGTGGTAGGACATTTGCTTTGCAAGCAGCCTACCTGGGATGGATGGTGGTTCGAATCCCGGCATCCCATATGGTCCCAAGTCTACCAGGAGCAACCCTGAGTTGCTGGGTGTGATACAAAAAAACAAAAACAAAATAATAATAATAATAATAATAGTTTAGAAAATAATGTTGCATTCGCTAACACGAAAAGATGGCTTAAACAGTATTGGGGACGTTCATATATTATCTTATTGAATCTTCAGAATAATACTGCCAAAAATGTCATTATTCTCCCTATTCCCCCATAAACCTAGACACAGAGCATTCTAATAACCTGATTCAAAGGTAGTCACAGAGCTGGATCCAATCCAATTTCTGTAGTTTTCCATACATTGGTCCTTACCTCTAGAAGTTTGATGGTGAAGTACCGATGAAGCTGTAATTCCAGCTTGCAGGTGAGAGCACCCATAGGCCTCAAAGATTGCTGGGACAATTACTAAACATTTCTAGATGAGTCAAGAATTTAGCAAAAATGGAAATTTAGTGGAAATCCAGAGAGATAGTACAGTAGGAAGAGCGCTTGTCTGGGCATGTGGCTAAGTGCCACCTGCCATCTAGCCACCAGGGCTAGGAGCCAGGCAGCACACATCATTGATGCCCAAGCATTTCCAGACCTAAACCAGGTGTGATCCAAAAACCAAAAATTTAAAAATTATAGAGAGCAAGAGAAAAATAATGTAGTGGAAATTCCAAGTCATTGGTTGATTATTAACATAGATAAATCAAACAGTCTATGATCAAAGCTCAAGATTGACACGAAAATATTACATGTAATTGTTAAATTTGTTCTTAATGCCGATTCATGTTATTATAAATAACTGTGCTACACAGGTTTCAAACACCTTTAAAAGAGAGCAGAGAAAGGCAGAGTCTCTAGCAAGACCTTCCTGTTTGTTTGTGTGGTTTCGTGTGGTTGAATCCGTCTTCATCAGACATATTACCTTTCAATGTGCATGCTACGGAAAATCGTTTTGGGGAATTAAGATCTCAGACTGGAGTGAACCCACACAAGGAGCAATCAAAATGAGGTGCCTCACCAGACGATCCAGGTGCCAGCAATCTCTCCTCATCAGGGATGATTTGTCTTACTTTAAAACTCAGCAGAATCAGAGCAGATTTTTTTTTTCAGTGCTTCTGATACTTTGATAGGACTCTTTTTTTTTTTCTTCCATGGGACCCAATTCCTTCACATTTTCCTTGATCAGTCTTGGCAACCCCCTCGATTTATTAACAGGTGGTGCTGACAGGTTAATTACAGGAGGAAATTAGTACACATCAGAAACCATGGTGATCAGTCCTACTTGCAATCACTTGTAATTGGAAATGATTTGCTCCAGTTTGTCATTCACCGCTTGAGGAAAAGGGCTTGGACAACAATGAAGTGAAGTGGGACAGAACTTGACCAGGCAGAGAGTGTGTCTAGTTGTGTCTTTACTGAAGCATCATCACTGGAAATTTGGCAGAAAATAGTTTGAGTGGTGTAAAATAAATTAAAGGAAACATAAACAGCAGATATTTTTTCCCTACAGCTATCACAACAATGAACCATTGAGGTGAGTGGTTTAGAACACAGAAGTGTGGGATCTTATAGTTTTGGGGCAAGTGGATTCCAGATGAAGAGGCCTCCACAGCCTGTTTCTTCTGATGGTGTAGACAAGAAAGCCACTGGGTCTCTTTCCTAAGTGCCAGAGTTCCTTGGTTGATGGCAGTATCACAGTCCACATGTGGCTGTCTCTCTGAGTTTATGTGTCTTTGTTCAAATAACCTCTTCATTAAAGCTGATTCTATTGGATTAACACCTACCCTAGTGACCTCGTTTTAATTTGATTGCCTCTGTTAAGAGACTCTCTCCAAATAAGGTTAGATTCTATAGTGCTTGAGGTTAGAACTTCAACTCAGAAATCTTGAGAGGACACAATTTAACCTATAACACAGAGTGACCGTCTTGTTAATAATGATGCCAGCAGCTTCTAGAAAAGAAAAAGGAACCATGATGCAGAGCAAGATGTGAGGTTCAGGCTATGAATCCTCACCTGGTCATCTAGGAGTGGTGGCCTTAAAGAAATTATTTAAGATGTATTTATTTTTCACTTGTATTTAATTATTATAAGGGAGATTATAACTATCATGAAATTTTCTCAAAATATGGATCCTTTAGAACCGAGACTGTCCACCTCCCCAGTAAGCTGCTACCCGACTCTCAAAGTGTAAGGACACCCTCTCAGCCTCTCATCTCTCACCCCCAACAAGAAGCTGCAATCACCACTCCTGCTGACACATTCCATGCAGCCCTCTTTTTCCCACCTCCCCAACCCCATATGGACTATTGTTTGTTACTGGACTCAACTCCAGAGGGACCCCCAGCTTGAGGATACAACCTGACCCTTTCCAGCTGCAAACAATTTCTCAGACATAAAAAGACCATGGTGAGGGCCGTAGAGATAGTACAGCAGTAGGGCATTTGCCTTCACACAGCCGATTCTGGATGAACAATGGTTTGAATCCCAGCATCCCAAATGATCCCCCAGGCCTGCCAGGAGTCATTTCTGAGTGCAGAGCCAGGAGTACAGTGCTGCCAGGTATGACCTCAAAACAAAAGACCATGGTGTGGGACGAAAATGTGCCCTGGATCTCAACCCCCCCAAGACTATCTCAAAAGACTTAAGGGGGATATCTATATAGTTCTTGTATGTTTAATTTCTTAATAGTATACCTTTTAGTATGTTGATTTCCAAATGTAAAGGTAGTCTCCTTCATTACTTATTTTTTTAATTCTAATTTTTATTTTTGTCTGTTTTGGTTCTGCTTAGTTCAATATTCTAGTAGAATAGTCTTGTTTGGATAAAAGCTCAGGTCAAACCAGGACACAAGAGTTATATAGCTTGTCATTTTTACCCCCAAAATGCACCAACAATATAATATGGCATAGTTCTTTTTTTGCATAGACACACTAAAATGAGGACATCTTATGTATAGAAACAAATTTTTATCTACTAGGGATAAGAACTCATAAATTTATAATACAGGGACTACTTCCACCCTGAACCTATGTCATGTGGACTTGACTTAGACCTCATGTGATCGAACATTGACTATCTAATCCTGAACCACAGATCCCAACTTTAAAACTGGCAAAGTTCCCTGCAGCAGCACTAGGAAGTAAATTCCCCAGGGGGGAGTCCCTAATACCTCTCTGCTACCAACTTGCCCAGGATAAGTTCATAGGACATCCTATCAATACGAAAACAGCAGCAACTTGATCTAAGGGCAGGTTACCCTACTTCATCACCTAACGGTGAGATGATATCAGAAGACACTCTGTTCTTTGATCTGTGCAAAAACCAAGGTCACTAAATACAGAAGACTGACTACAACTGTGACTGAGCAGAACTTCTAGAACCATAAATACTCTATCCTAAACTTCATCCTATTATCTGCACAAAAGCCAAGATCTCCAATTACAGAGGACTGACTTTGACAACCACAACTGAGCAGAATGTTTCCTGGCACCATAGAGAAAGATTTTAGGGTTCGACAATGAACAGGTTCAGAGCCTGTCAGGCTCATGACAGTATACTTCAATGGAGGAGACATCCTGTATCTCTTAGGCCTAGGGAATTTATTTTATAATTTCCCTAATACTTAATGTGCCTATGCAAAAATAAAAACAAACAAACCAAAAGAAAAACCCACCTCGCCATACCAGCTCCCCCACCCTTTTTTTTCTTTTTAATTTAAATGTATAGGGGCTGGAGTGGTGGCACAAGCAGTAGGGCATTTGCCTTGCATGCACTAACCTAGGATGAACTGTGTTTCAATCCCCCACCGTCCCATATGGTTCCCCAAGCCAGGAGCAATTTCTGAGGGCAGAGTCAGGAGTAACCATTGAGCATCACTGGGTGTGGCCCCAAAACAAAAAAAATAATCGTATTTATAGCTTCTAAACAGAGGTTCCCACCCATTTTCCTTTCTTATTTTTAATCAGAACTATGGAACATGAATCATCTTGTTGTGCCTCATATTTTTATGTCTTCCTACAAACTGAGGGGAAAAAAGTAGATGGTATAAGAGACAAAGCAGTCTCATGAGCATTAAGTGGAAATAAAAATGATAAGACCTAAATACCCAACCCAAAGTTAATGGCAATAGAATTGAGAAATCCAAACCACAGCCAGCAATACACAAAAGGGACCTGTTACACTAGCAGTCCAGGAGGCTAAGGGTGGAGGTATGGGAGGCATGCTGGGAACAGTAGCAGAGGGAGGTCAACAGAGATGGTAGGAATTGCCTTAATTCACTGTCATTATGTACCTTAAATATAACTGTGAAAGATTTGTGATTGACATTGGTCTCAATAAAAATTAAAAAAATATGGATCCTTTAAAAATCATTTTGTGTATTTACCAAATATATAGGTTGCAAATGTTAGTGCCTACTTCTAGTTTGTTTTGTTTTTTTCATTGGTTTTTGGGTCACACTGGAGTCACTCAGGGGTTACTCCTGGCTCTACATTTAGAAATCGCTCCTGGTTGGTTCAAGGGACCATATGGGATGCCGAGATTCAACCACAACCGTCGTCCATTCTCAGTCAGCTTTGTGAAAGGCAAACACCCTACTGCTATGCTCTCTTTCTGGTCCCAATACCTACTTCTTAAAAATGTCATTTTAATATATTATCTTATTGAGTCTTCAAGATAATCCAGGCAGAATGCTATTATTGTCCCTATTTCCCCATAAAAGAAACTGAGACACAGAGCATTCCAGTAATCTGATTTAAAGGTATTCACAGAGCTGGATTCAAACCAAGTTCTGTCATTTAAATATCTTAAATATCTTAAAATATTATTTTCATATATAAGGCACATAATCCTTACAGTAATCAAAGGCAGGGATAGATATCACATGGCATATCATTGCACAAAGAGCAAGATGCAGAGAGGCCTGATTCGAAAGAAGGGATCAGGCTCAGACCTTGGGTCTCTCCCATTGCACAATGTAGTCAAACCCTTCTTTTTTTTGGGGGGGGTTTGATTTTTGGGTCACACTCGGCAGTGCTCAGTGGTTACTCCTGGCTCTACACTCAGAAATCGCTCCTTGCAGGCACAGGGGACCATATGGGATGCCGGATTTGAACCACTGTCCTTCTGCATTAAAGGCAAACGCCTTACCTCCAGGCTAACTCTCTGGCCCCACTTCTTATTGGCCTTTGCTATCATGTTTTTACAGCTTCCATCAGACTTTGAGGCAATGGCAGGATTCCTGTCACAGCCTACAACAGATCATACCTACCTCATCTCATTCATCCTCTTCTCATTTTATACCCTCTTCCTTTTCTCTCTTGTGAAACTGCATTTCCGGATGCCCTGAGCATGGTCTCAGGGTCTCTTTACTTTTCCTCCTTGACATGATGCTGCTTCCTGCTTTCTTCCAGTGGACTTTCCAGCCTTTTCTCAAAAGACTTGCATAAAACTGGTGATAACACAAGTGGTAGTGCACTTGCTGAACATGTGACTGACTTGGGTTTAATCACCAGCACTAATATGGTCACCTGAGCACCTTCAGGATTGATCCCTGAATGCAGAGTCAGGAGTAACCACTGAGTACCACCGGATGTGCCCCCCCCAACAAAAACCGAACAAAACACCATCTCCTACCAGTCACTGCATGCCCCTGTGCAGCTGCTGCATTTGCTACAAGTCCTTCTCTCTTCCTTACATGACAAAGTTCCTTTGTATTGGCATCTTCCCTTAGAGACCCTGCCTCTGTCCCCCTCCTCATGTTCCCCAGCTCATTGAGTCACTGCTATAATGTTTGACAGGTCTTCCAAAAATATTGTTGCATAGATAAATGAATCAGCAAATGTATCGACTGTTAGGCCTAGTCATGCTGAATAAATAAATGATCACAGGGATTTCTAAAATACAGAAACTAAAGTAGATGGAAAGTGGCAGGAAATTGGGTTGAGAAGCTAATGATTTTGCTCTGAGGAAGTTGGTATTTTTCTTAGTAATTAGAAGAACTAAGGTCACTGGAATTCACTTGACATCTGGCTTCTAGAGCTGTCCATGGGCACAGTGGATGAGGGCTCAGTGAAGGTTGAAGAAAGCATGGGATTGGAGAGGACGAGGGAGAAAGAAAAGAAAATAGAATGGAAAGGAGATGTACGCATGCTGCTGTGTGCTGGGCTCACTGGGAGTGCTGATGACACAAATGTAAATAAAATGTACTCTGAGATGCTCTGTCTAGTGGCAGAGAGAGGCCCATATGGATGGTGCCATGGACAAAGACTCTCTGTATCTTTGTCCTGCTGATCTGCATGACAGACAGAGGGAGTGACTCTTTGCCTCTTTCATTTCCTATTTACACAGACATGAAGCTTCTGTGGCCCTGACACTTCCCTAAGTGCAGTGGAACCTCATCAGCAATGAAACTTCTCACACATTCCTTCATTTTCAGAAACATTTTCTACAGAGACACAAAGCAGGTCAATGTTTGTTCTTCTTGGTTTGCCAAAGGTCAGATGTAATATTTTTTAAAAGACCCCTTTGTCTCTTCCTGCTGTTCTCAGCAAAAGAAAACAATATCTTGCAAATGATTGTGAGGGCATATGTGTCACCTCTCTTATAATAAATCATCCCAGTGAAAGGCTGGCAACCTACCTAGGAAGTAAGTGCTTTTCTGCCTGCAGTTCTAAATGTTTGAAAGACAGATAAACCAAGCCCAGAGCCAGAGAGATACTACAGCAGGTAGTGCTCTTGTTTCACACCCAGTCAACCTAGATTCAATCCCATTAACAAATTCATTAGCAAATGACCCGTAAGCACGAGGCAGAGGTAAACCTGAGCATGGAAGGAAAGAAAGGGAAAGAAAGAAAAAAAAGAAAAAGAGAGAAGAAAAGAAGAAGAAGAAAGAAAGAAAGAAAGAAAAGAAAGAAAGAGAAAGAAAAAGAAGAGAGAGAAAGAAAGAAAGAAAGAAAGAAAGAAAGAAAGAAAGAAAGAAAGAAAGAAGAAAGAAAGAAAGAAAGAAAGAAAGAGAAAGAAAAAGAAGAGAGAGAAAGAAAGAAAGAAAGAAAGAAAGAAAGAAAAAGAAAGAAAGAGAAGAAAGAAAGAGAAAGAAAGAAAGAAAGAAAGAGAGAGAGAAAAAGAAGGAAAGAAGGAACGAAAGAAAGAAAGAAAGAAAGAGAAAGAGAGAAAGAGAGAAAGAAAGAAAGAAAGAAAGAAAGAAAGAGAGAGAGAAAAAGAAGGAAAGAAAGAAAGAAAGAAAGAAGAAAGAAAGAAAGAGAGAGAGAAAGAAAGAAAGAAAAGAAAGAAAGAAAGAAAGAAAGAAAGAAAGAAAGAAAGAAAGAAGAAAGAAAGAAAGAAAGAAAGAAAGAAAGAAAGAAAAGAAAGAGAGAGAAAGAAAGAAAGAAAGAAGAAAGAAAGAAAGAAAGAAAGAAAGAAAAGAAGAAAGAAAGAAAGAAAGAAAGAAAGAAAGAAAGAAAGAAAGAAGAAGAAAGAAAGAGAAAAGAGAGAGAAAGAAAGAAAGAAAGAAAGAAAAGAAAGAAAGAAAGAAAGAAAGAAAGAAAGAAAGAAAGAAAGAAAGAAGAAAAAGAAAGAAAGAAAGAAAGAAAGAAAGAAAGAAAGAAAGAAAGAAAGAAAGAAAGAAAGAAAGAAAGAAAGAAAGAAAGAAAGAAAAGGATATGTGAAATGATGCTACTATATAAGGGTACTTCTGGCTGCAAAACTGCTGACTTTAGTAGCAAGGCATCAGGTATCAGACCTCTCTCCTCCTTTTCCCCACATTCCACCATACACACATATAGGTTAACAAGGAAAGACTTCTTGCATGTGATTGTTTGGGGGTCAAACCAGAGAATATATAAATACCTTGCCATTAATAATATTTATGGGCACCTCTTATTAGCACTTAGAACATCAATACCTGGGGGCTCATGTTCTAAATTTGCATTCTTAACATTAGTTTGAATAATAATTTTCCAGATGATTTTCTCGTAAATGACTTTTCAGATATTACCTCAAAATTCACCCTGCAGAAGGAAGCCAGAGAGATTGAGCTTCCACTGTAGTTGGTACAGGTGGTGAAGGACATTATTGAGTTTATCTTCCTTAGGATACAGTTTTAAATTTAATTATAAATTTTCATATCCTGGGAATGCACTAACATCTTTGTCTGTTTAACCAACATTTATCTGCAACATACTATGCTGACTTAAGAAAGAAAAAAAATAGGAAAAGAGAAAGTAAAAAAAAAAAGAGAGAGAGAAAAAGTGGTCCAGAAATATTCCAAATAAATTAAGGCGAATAATTAAGAATGGGCAGTATGTAAAAGCAGCCAATAATTTTGCATTGCCAAAAACATAGCAAGAAAACAAAAACTGCAACCCAAATTATAAAATAAAATAAACTCTCAAAACATTTTTTAAAAAGAAAGAAAAGCTGTGATCAAAAATGATAGAAATTAAAATTGTTCCCTGTAGTTTGTTATGTTGTTGTTGTTGTTGTTTAGCTCTCTTGCTTCCAGGCAATACTAAAAATTATGGATTTAGATAGAAATGTTTTCCAATTCACCAAATTAGAGAAAAATAATTTCTCAAGTATAAAGGGAGTCATTAGTTTGTAGAATATATTCAAATTGCTTCCATTTCCTTTTATCCTCCAAATCAGCAAATCTTATACTAATATTATTCCCATGAGAGAGAATATCATTCTCTCCCTTTTCAGTCAAAAAAAACAACCTAGAAAAAAAATATAGTACCAACTTAGAGTACCAATTTAGAAAAGATCAATTAGGCATAAGTTTGTAAAATATGCTTATTATTATTAGACATATATGAGATTTTTTTAACCCCCAGAAACCAAGATTCCTGTAAGTTATACTAATGTAGATGGGCCTTAATCACTTGAGGCCTTCTAGTGAGACTGTAATGATCTTGCTCTGCTAGCAGACTGCTTAATATTAGCTCAGACCTCTCTAGAATCCCATCCTGTAAATCAACCCAGCAGAGTTTTAAACCCGGCAATAGATAGATCATTTATATTTGAAAATAAAAATAAGATAAAAGAAATAATCCATCACTTATGTTGAATAGTAGTGAGAAAAACAGAACAAAAAGTTCCTATGGGGTTTCTGCTTTCATTTAGAGAATTGGAATGTGTAACTTTCTTTCCCACTGGTCTGACTTAGAAAATTTTGTTTGCTTTTTTGGGTCACACCCGGCAGAGCTCAGGGGTTACACCTGGGTCTATGCTCAGAAATTGCTCCTGGCAGGCTCATATGGGATGCCGGGATACAAACCACCAACCTTCTGCATGCAAGGCAAACACCTTACCTCCATGCTATCTCTCTGGCCCCTAGAATATTTTTTTACTTGGAATATTGTTATCTCTACATCAAGAGAAGAAAACCTCTACGTAGTTAAGAGCTGAAGTGATAGTACAGCCGGATGCAAGCAGTTGACACAGGTTCCATCCCTGACACTCTTTCTGGTCCCCTGAGTACACCAGGAGTGATCCCTGACTGCAGAGCCAAGAGTAAGCTCTGAACACTGCCTGATGTGGGCTCCCCCAAAATAAACAACAACAAAAGATTAAAACCCCAAGTAGTTAAACTCTATTCTAACCACTTGTCTGATCTTACTTCCTGAACTTCCTTCTGATGAAACTATAGGGGTAAAGTTTCTTCTTTCAATTACTCAAGACTTAGGTACTTCTCTGCAAGACCTTCTTCATACCACAGAACCAAACTCTGACTCTGGTTCATTTATCAGAAGGATCCCCACATGAAATTCCAGTCCTTAATAGTGGAGTCCAAGAGAAGATAGACAGATGGACAGAAACACCTCTCTCTCTCTCTCTCTCTCTCTCTCTCTCTCTCTCTCTCTCTCTCTCTCTCTCTCTCTCTCTCTCTCTCCCCCCTCTCTCTTCACTCTCTCCTCTCTCTTCACTCTCTCTCTCGTCTCTCTCTGTCTCTCTCTGTCTCTGTCTCTCTCTGTCTCTGTCTCTCTCTGTCTCTCTGTCTCTCTCTCTCCCCCCCCCTTTCTGTCAGGTCTGCATCTCTGAAAACTTTGCCTTTTCAATGGCAGTCCTTATCCCTCCTCTCCTCACAGATACTGTTCCCTTCTTTCTCCTTACACAGGCCTGCAGACATCACCTGTAGGCATTGTTCTTGACTGGTTCATCTTCTGCCCTTCCTGGGCTCACTCTGCTGCAGCCATATTGGCCTTGTCTCTTTCCTGAGACTAAGTGATTTACTTTTGCTACCCTATCTAGAACGTTCTTTCCAGGGAGGATCCATGGGTCTTTTTTTCTTCAAGAATTTCTGTTCTGGGCCCGGAGAGATAGCACAGCGGAGTTTGCCTTGCAAGCAGCTGATCTAGGACCAAAGGTGGTTGGTTCGAATCCCAGTGTCCCATATGGTCCCGTGTGCCTGCCAGGAGCTATTTCTGAGCAGACAACCAGTAACCCCGGAGCATCGCCGGGTGTGGCCCAAAAACAAAAAAAAAAGAAAAAAAAAAGAAAAAGAATTTCTGTTCTTTGAAATTCATCCTTAATCATTAGCAATTAAAATCCTATCAAGCACTCTCCCTCCCTCTTTCTTATAATAACACCCCCACTGTAACACTTGTCGCCTGCTAATATGCTCATGAATCTACCTACTGCTTGCTGGTTCTAGTTTATCACCAAGAGAATGAAAGCTGCCTAGGGACAGGGATATTTCATTTCCATATTCCTGCAGTCCCTCTGTAAGTATATGCTGCTAAGTGAAAGGCCGGGTTGGATAAATCATCAATCTTTTCTGCACCCTCAGGAAACATTTTCTATCACTTACCTGCTCTTTCTTTATGTCTTAAAAAATATTCCACTAATTAATATTTGAAATATTATGTAGCTAAAACTCAATGATCAAGAACTTTGCAAAGCGTGTTCCTTAAAATCTTAAAACCTTGGGGCTGGAGAGATAGCATAGCGGTAGGGCATTTGCCTTGCACACAACTGATCTAGAATAGACAGTGGTTCGAATCCTGGCATCCCATATAGTCCCCGTGCCTGTTAGGAGCGATTTCTGAGTGCAGGAGTAACCCCTGAGCGCCACTGGGTAAACCCTGAGTCCCGCTGGGTGTGACCCAAAAACAAAACAAAACAAAACAAAACAAAAAAAATATATATATATATATATTTTTTTTAATTCTTAAAAACTTTCCTGGACTGCTCATGTCATTACAGAACCTAACATATTGGAGGCTGCAAAGCCAGCCTTTGGCTATCTGTGAAATGTTCCAGTGGAGGTGCGGAGGCAAGTCGAGGTGGAGCGGCTAGGAGTAGAAGTAACTGTGTCTGCCCACATCGGGATGGAGGAAAGTGGAATGAAAGCATATCTTCTGCCCTGTCCTCCTTCGCTAGGCCCCCTTTCTTCCTCTCTGTCACGTCGGTCGTGAGACACGCACCTTTTCATTTTCATCTGCACAAAGGCATCAGTAGAATTCGAGGCATCGAGGCCAGCCAATGTAGACCCAAAACGTGGCCCGGGAGTGGGGATCCAGACAGCACTAGGATGTCCAGACATCCTAGACAGGACTGGCTTCTTGGCAGAGTCCTCGAACCAGCGGACAGGCCTCAGTGGGGAGCTGGTGGACTTCGACAGGGGATTGGGCCTCCTGGGGGTGATGAGAAAAGTAGCAGGTGCAGGCTTCTGACGCTGTGGTTGTGGACGTGGTTGTGGCCGTGCAGATAGTGGTGGACATGGTTGTGGCCATGCTGGTGGTGGTGGACGTGGTCGTGACCATGGCCATGCAGGTTGTCGAGATGCAGAGCGAGGAGCTGTCAGGGCCAAGACTTGTTGTAGAAGTGATTGTGGACGTTGCCGTCGAGATGCAGAGCGAGGAGCTGTCGGGGGAGGACGATGCCGGGCCACGAATGGTTCTAGAAGTTGCCGTGAAGATGCAGAGCAATGAAGTGTCTGGGGAGGACGACACTGCTGGGGGAGAAAGCAGAGGCTCAGCAGCTGGAAAAATTGGCAAACGAGATTGCCCATTTTTAGAGAAAAGTATCCGAAAACCAGAGAAGCGAATCTGAAACCGAGAGAGCTTTCTCCAACTGAGAGACCATTCTCAATTTCTGACTCTAGGTCCAAGAGAAAACCGCCTCGAATTATAACACGTCAAGGGGTGTCACAAAGGAAAGGCACGTCACTGCCTGTACTCGAGGCAGTGCCGGACGGAGGGAGATTGGGGACATTGGTGATGGGAATGTTGCACTGGTCAAGGGGGGTGTTCTTTACATGACTGAAACCCAACTACAATCATATTTGTAATCAAGGTGTTTACATAAAGATATTAATTTAAAAACACACACACAAATAAAGAAGAAAGAAAAAAGGAAAGGTTCCGGCGTCTCCTGCAGGAAACTAGCCCTGCAGGTTGTAACCAAGAAGAGACCTTGTTCCACTGCAGAAGAGCTTGAGTCCTTGAAGAGAAACAATACACGCTTTTTCCTATGTGTATCGTGAGTGTTTGTGCGTTGAACATTGAAGGGCACATGAGCCCAAGTCAGAGCTTCTATGAGTTTAAGATGATCCAGCACTAGAAATGAGCGTGTAAGGCCATTATAATGTCTCTAGATCGATGGACCCAAGCTCTGGAGTGTTTGCAGATTTTAAAATTGGCAGGAGGGGGCTGGAGAGGTGATACAATCGGTAGGAAGTCTACCTTGCGCGTGCTAGTCTAGAACAGACCGTGGTTCAATGCCCCAGCACCCCATATGGTTTCCCCAAGTCAGGAAAGATTTCTGAGCACTTAGCCAGGAGTAACCCTTGAAGCGTCACTGGGTGTGGCCCAAAAACAAAACAAAAAAAATGGCAGAAGGATGCCATCTCCAAGTGCTTGTAGGCACTTGCTTTACCCCATTTGCTTCAATTTTTCTTCCCAACTGATGTATTTATTATGTCATGCTTATATAAAACTTTATCCTCTTTTTTTTTTTTTTGGTTTGTTTTTGGGTCACATCCGGCAGTGCTTGGGTTTTTCCTGGCTCTATGCTCAGAAATCACTTCTGGCAGGGCCAGGGGAATATATGGGATGCCAGGATTCGAACCACCGTCCTCCTGCATGCAAGGCAATGCTTTTACCTCCATGCTATCTCTCTGGCCCAAAGACTTTATTCTTATTAATCTTTCAAAGAAAGAGGACAAGGTAAAGTTACAGTGGAAGAACAATCACCCATAACATAATTCTCAGAAGAAGTCCCCTTGCTAATATCTTAACTTTGAAATTTCAGCCAAAGAACATTAAGATAAATAAAACAGAATCCATGTCCAATTCCTTTGTCCCTCGAGTCTCCAGATTGTAACACATTATAATATTTCTTAACAGCACACAAGGCAATCTAAAGCCATAAAACTTATGTAACTCCTTAAACATTAGAGGCATAGTAGTTTTACATTTCCATGTACATGCATATTAGCTTAAGTTAGCCTCAAATTTTTGGTGATGGGTGGTGTTCTTTACATGACTGAAACCCAAACACAATCATGTATGTAACCAAGGTGTTTAAATAAAAAAATAAAATAAATAAATAAATAAAAAGAAAAAAATTTAAGTGGTTTTTTTTTTAAGGATTAGAGTCAAAGGAGCACAGTAAAAACGGTGCTAGAGTGGCAATTGTTGTTTGCATAGGCCCACCAAAATATGAGGGGCATGGAAAGGAATAACCTTGGCCTAAATACAAAGAGACCCTACCCCTGAAGTTTCCTGGCACAAGACCAACTCTAGACTCCAGGCAAGCTAGATCGTCCAATCCAATACATTGTCTGTAGTGCCAACACACTTTTATTTTTAACACAGTCTCTGTTGTTGGTATCATGTTTCTGTATTAAATATCCTGGAATCTGCATATCCTACATTGAAGTCAGGATGTGGACCATCTTCTTGTTTCACCTCACCATTAAAGGGCAATGCAGAGAGCCCTGTCCTGTAAGCAGGTCGTCGTTGTTGTTAAGTCTTCTCAGTGTTAAGGGAAGTCTCTTTTGAGCAGGTCGATGTCTGAGCAGTGGTAGGGTCTTCCATGGTAGAGGATTGCTTCTAGGTTAAAAAATCTCTTTTTTTTTTAATTGTGAAGGTGGTGACACCGACACACATATAAAGCCCTGAAGTTTGACAAAATTATAAATTAATGATAAGTTGATACAAAATATTTTTCAAACCTGAACCTTTCTTTTATACAGTATAAAATATTCAAATGAATAGTATGAATTATTCTCTGCTAATACTTTTTAAAATATATATAAAATAAATTGATGCTACAAATGCACAATTTAGGAAGAGTGAGAAGTTAAAAAAGTGTAAGTAAAAATATATGACTAGGCTTATAAAACGCATGCTTTATCTGAAAAAGGAAATATGAGTTTAGGTTAGAATATGCTACATGATAGATAAAATTCACCTTCAGTAGCTCCTTATCAAGATGATTGAGTCTTTCTTGAATACTTGCAAAATCATACACACATTTCTATAAGGTCTGGTGTCTGTCATCCTGAATTGACACTGTTAACTCACCTGCTCAATCTGTCTAAGCTTCACAATTTTTAAAGCCATGGAATAGTATCTTTGAGCAATTTTGTCCATTTGCTGGCAGAGAATAAATGCTGAATACATTTTATTTTAATGGAACAACTTATTTTCCTGTCAATCCCTTCCATAGCAAAAAAGCTCCATAAATCTTAATTAAATGAGACGAATGGATTATGGCTTTCCATCTTGAGGTTAACTTTAAAAATGAGGCACATTTTCACCAGGGACCTAGAGAAAGAATTGTGCTGCTGAATTAAAGGCTCATCCCTAACTTCACTCAGGGAAAGTGTCAGAAATCGAGTCGTTGGGGTGGCCAGTCATGATTGGGAAGGAAAGATGAATGATTTTGAGAAAGAATTTGTGTCAATGTGACAGCAACTAACCCCAAACTCACTGGATTTCCAGGTCCCTTGATGGAAGAATAACAGAGAAACAGTCCAAAATGACAGTATAGAAAGAATAGCTCACAGCCACAGAGAAGTTTGAAAATTTACCAAGGAGAGTGCCTGGTACTGCCCAAGAACCATATGGGGGCAGGATAGATAACACAGTGGTTAAGGCACTTCTTTGCATGAGATCAATCATGGGTTGATTCTCAACTCCACATATAATCTCTCAATACCATCACGGGTCACTACTAAACAAGAACAGGAATAGTCCCTAAACACTGCAAGGTGTGACCCCAAACTCTTTCTTCTCCCCCTCAAAACAGCCCATTGTGTTTTGTGAGGTGATTGTGGTTTGTATTCAGGCTACATCCATCAATACTTGGTGACTACTCACAATGAAGTGCTCAGGGGCTATTTCTTGTTCTGTGCTCAGTAATTACTCTGGTGGTGACTAGGGGACCATTATTTTTGGTAGTGTTAGGGGATCACATAGCACAGAGATTGTCTCTGGAGTTCATGCAAGCTTTGCCTGTCCTCTGGCCCTTTGGGCTATCTCCCTAGCTCTAAGAACCCTTTATGAACTCACAGTAGGAATGAGGAAAATTAAAATAGTTTACTCTTCTTTTAAGGGGGTTGGGGGGAAAGGTTTAAGAAGGCACACCTGGGGGCCAGAGAAGTGGTGCAATCGGTAAGGCATCTGCCTTGCCAGTGCTAGCCTAGGATAGACCAAGGTTCGATTCCCCAACATCCCATATGGTCCCCCAAGCCAGGAGCGATTTCTGAGTGTATAGCCGGGTCTGGCATCTGCCTTGCCCGTGCTAGCCTAGGATGGACCGAGGTGTTTTTTTTTTTTTTTTTTTTTTTTTTTTTTTTGGTTTTTGGATCACACCCGGCAGTGCCTAGGGGTTATTCCTGGCTCCAGGCTCAGAAATTGCTCCTGGCAGGCACGGGGGACCATATGGGGCTCTGGGATTTGAACCGATGACCTCCTGCATGAAAGGCAAACACCTTACTTCCATGCTATCTCTCCGGCCCCAGGATGGACCGAGGTTTGATTCCTCAGCATCCCATATGGTCCCCCAAGCCAGGAGCGATTTTTGGGCATCATCGTGTGTGGCCCAAAAAACAAAATACAGAAAAAAAAAAAGAAGAAGAAGAAGAAGAAAGAAGAAGAAGAAGGAAGAAGAAGAAGAAGAAGAAGAAGAAGAAGAAGAAGAAGAAGGAAGAAGAAGAAGAAAGAAAATGAAAGAAGGAAGGAGAAAGAAGAAGGAAGGAGAAGAAGAAGAAGAAGAAGAAGGAAGAAGAAGAAGAAGAGAAGAAGAAGAAGAAGAAGAAGAAGAAGAAGAAGGAAGAAGAAGAAGAAGAAGAAGGAAGAAGAAGAAGAAGAAGGAAGAAGAAGAAGAAGAAGAAGAAGAAGAAGAAGAAGAAGAAGAAGAAGAAGAAGAAGAAGAAGAAGAAGAGGAAGAAGAAGAAGAAGAAG
Source organism: Suncus etruscus (assembly GCF_024139225.1). Taxonomy (NCBI): domain Eukaryota; kingdom Metazoa; phylum Chordata; class Mammalia; order Eulipotyphla; family Soricidae; genus Suncus; species Suncus etruscus. The sequence goes on along the minus strand of NC_064865.1, from coordinate 41,747,481 downwards.
AAGAAGAAGAAGAAAGAAGAAAGAAGAAGAAGAAGAAGAAGAAGAAGAAGAAGAAGAAAGAAGAAGAAGAAGAAGAAGAAGAAGAAGAAGAAGGAAGAAGAAGAAGGAAGAAGAAGAAGAAGAAGAAGAAGAAAGACACACCTGATGGTGCTCAGGAGTCATATGGAGTACCAGGATTTGAAGTATTGTCAAGACCATAATCACATGCAAGGCAAGTGCCTTTACCTAAGTACTATTTCTGTAGTATCAAATTGTACGATCAACTAAAAAAATGGAAATCTTATTTCTTTCTCTGACATTGATCCCATTCCAGGTTTGAAAGATGCTCAGTGCTAGAAAACTGAGGTGTGTGTTAGTCTCACCTCAATTCATTTGCCTGGATGCTTACCGATTTCCTCATAGATCTGAATGTCCTTGTCCAGCCTTTCAGTAACAGATTTTATCAAACATCCTGTTGAAATCGCTTACCCGTTGTTTTGAGCAGTTAATTACAAAAACTGGCAGAGGTGAATGGATGGCCTCTTAAGTAGGTCTTTGCATTTCTATTTCTTTGATAATAGCTATTCTACACATTTTCTTTCCTTCTTCAGACTTGGGTTAAAGGTTCACTGGCTCTGCTTGTTTGGGTTTTGCTGCTGCAGATCCCCTTTCTCTTGGATGTAATGACATGCCTCACTCTCTCTTCCTTGAGTCAGACATCTCCTTTTAGATCTTTGGCCTAAACATTAAAATATTGTAACAACATTCTTAAATTTTGAGGTAATAATGATTATTTTAGACCAGTGCTGGCAAATGATTGCCATAGGTGCAATTATACAGTTTCTAAAGTCACATCAAGAAAAGGAAAATTAAAGAGTAAAAATGAATTTTAATCATGTTTTATTTAACCAATTGACCCAAAATATTACATTTCTATATGCTACCAGTTAAAAAGTCATACTTTGTAGCTGTTATATTTTACAGGTAAATTTGAGGAAGAGGCTTCCCAAACAGTTCTCAGGAGCTTTTGAGATACTGCTGGAGATATTTGGCCAATAGGTGAGTAGTTCCTTGCCAAGGCCCAAGGATGTGACGCTATTCCAACCTGATGGTGCTGGGAATCACCAGAGTCATATTAGAAATGTTAAGGGGGTCTTTAGGATCATATTCTGCAGTTCTTGTGGACCTCCAGGGCTACATGGAGCCGGGTGGTATCCAATAGGCTATGTTGTCCTAAGAATTAAACCAATTTCCTAATTCTATCATAATCTCTCCAGTCCTTAAAAATAATTTTATTGAAGTAACACTGCAGGTTATGTTTCTATAAATTTTAGGATGAAATCCTAAAATTAACAATTAACACATCTAGCAACAACACTGAGCTACCCACTGAAAATCAAATTCTATTTTTCACTATGTTGCTAACTCCTTATATCCAACTTACCCACACTCACCTCTTCTAATTCTCACTAACTTTTTTCATATCACCTAATTTTTTTTCAATATGTTCAATTATTTTGTTTTTCTATGTATCACATCAGAGTAAAGTCATAAGGTGCCTCTTTCCATCTGATTTATTTCCCTAATTATAATGTTCCCTAGAATAATACAGATGGTTGCAAATGGTAGAATTTCATCTTTCAAAGAATTAAAGAATATGTTACATTTCTTTTCTTGTATGTGCCATGAAAATTAGGCCTATATTTTATACTTAAGCACACCTAAATTCAGGCCTGCCCAATTTCAGGTACTTAAAAGACATATTTATGTCCTTACTGGCTATCAAATTGCCCAATATAGCAAACCCAATCATGCAGAAACTATGCTTGCTATTTATTATTTTCTACAAATACTAAATTAAATTTTTACACAAATATATGTAGCTGTAAAAATGTCAACAAAAGAATTTTTAAAATTTCCTTAAAATTTAAAAATTGTTTAAAGTATTTTAATCTACAATATAAACTCAAATCTTGTGACTTTTACAATTTCTCTTGATCATAACTTGCATATTAATGTGGCTGACAATATCATCTGAAATATTCAACACCCTAGTAGGGGGTCACTAATCATTTCTGCCAGGTTTCCTTATCTTCACCCTCCATTGTTTTTCATCTTCACTATCTTAGCTTGTCATTTTTTTAAAAAGTAGATTAACCTATACTAAAAGAGATAGCAAGTAAACAAAAATATTGGAAAATGTTTGATCTTACTAACAGACAAATACTTGAAAAATAAAATAGTAATTGAGAATTTTTTCCTGTTTAAGTAGTAATTTATTTTTAAAAGGCACCAACAAATGAGGATGAAAAACTTCTAAACTATTTTTCACACATTGTTAGGTGATATTGTCAGCACCTTTGAAGAAATCCTTTAGCAATGTGAGTCAAGGATATTAAAAAATTTATTCCATCTGATCCTATAATCATCATGCAGGATATCTGTCCTTTATAAACATCAGAGATATTAATCATTATATTTGCTTGGAATGTCTACTTCCAACATATTTTTAAATGCAAAAAGTAAAAACAACCTCAGTATTTGAAAACGATAAATGGAGACTAACAAATAATTGCACTACCTTAGTTATGTAGCATATTTAATATATATATATGAAAGGCAAAGTTATATAAATCTTTCAACAATAAAATAAGAATGATATGTTAAGTAAAAAGTATAGAAGGAAACTCTATATAGTTATTTCTATGAAGTACACAATGAGATGTGAGCAAATATATACTAAAATGAAAGCAAGGGTTATATTTGGGTAGTTGAATATAGAAGTTATTTTTAATGTGCAATTTATTTTATTAACTAAGTTTGGACTCCAAAAAGTTATGAATAAGTAGAGGTGTTGCACAAGAAACGTCTGTCATTTTTCAATGTCCTAAAAAGATCTGAATTATAATCTTAGCAAACTGTAGAATCTGGGAATATCTTTATAATGCTTCTTGATATCAGTTTAAAGGGCTGGAGAGATAGTAGAAAGAATACTAAAAAGTTGAAGGAGACCAACTCCAGTTTGATTTCCCTGTACCAAATATTGTCTTGTAAGCACCACTAGGAATAACTCTAGAGAATAAAGTTTAGAATAAGTTTTGAATAGAAAGAAAGAAAAAGAAAGAAAGAAAGAAAGAAAGAAAGAAAGAAAGAAAGAAAGAAAGAAAGAAAGAAAGAAAGAAAGAAAGAAAGAAAGAAAGAAAGAAAGAAAGAAAGAAAGAAAGAAAGAAAGAAAGAAAGAAAGAAAGAAAGAAAGAAAGAGAGAGAAAGAAAGAGAGAGAAAGAAAGAGAGAGAGAAAGAAAGAGAGAAAGAAAGAGAGAAAGAAAGAGAGAAAGAAAGAGAGAAAGAAAGAGAGAAAGAAAGAAAGAAAGAAAGAAAGAAAGAAAGAAAGAAAGAAAGAAAGAAAGAAAGAAAGAAAGAAAGAAAGAAAGAAAGAAAGAAAGAAAGAAAGAAAGAAAGAAAGAAAGAAAGAAAGAAAAAGAAAAGAGAAAGAAAGAGAAAGGCAAAATTAAATGACATTCTAAAATTTTCAGATCTAAAAATTCTGATTTTTAAAGAACTTAAGCCAAAACAATTCCTGTAGTGGTTTTCTAAAAAAGAGCAAATGAGGGCCTGGAGAGATAGCATAGAGGCGCTTGCCTTGCAAGCAGCCCATCCAGGACCTAAGGTGGTTGGTTCGAATCCCAGTGTCCCATATGATCCCCCGTGCCTGCCAGGAGCTATTTCTGAGCAGACAGCAGGAGTAACCCCTGAGCACCACCGGGTGTGGCCCAAAAACCAAAAACCAAAAAAAAAAAAAAAAAAAGAGCAAATGAGATGTTTATGAGAGCAATTTGAAATATAGAAAGCAGAATACCATTTTACAATAGTACTATTATTACAACTCATTTTTGTGACCACATTGTATGTTGGATTGTGGATGAAAATGAAAATGAAGTGATATTAAATGTCAATTTATGTCCATATTTTAGTTTTCCTTTCTTGATTGGTCAACAAGAACCGTCAACAAGTTGATGTTGTTGAAATAGTAGTTTTCTTACATGTATTTGATCTATATCTTGTATGGAAATTTAGCTTGCTTCTTAGTTATTTTGCTAAAAAAAAAAAGGTTCCTCCTTAGCAGCAAACATAAACAAATGGGACTACATCAAACTAAAAAGCTTCTGCATGGCGAAAGAAACCTTACTTAATGCAAGAAGACAGTTAACAGAATGGGAAAAAATCTTTTCACTAGACATATCAGATAAAGGGCTGATATCTAGAACTTACAAAGCACTCAGAAAACTGAGCCCCTCAAAACCAAATAAAGCCATAAAAAAATGGGGAGAAGAAATGAATAGACACTTCTCTGAGGATGACAGAAGGATGGCTAACAAACACATGAAAACATGCTCACCTTCACTCATCATCAGAGAGATCCAAATCAAGACAACAATAAGATACCACCTTACACCAGTGAGGATGGCTCACATCAAAAATACTGAGAACAATCTTTGTTGGCGTGGATGTGGTATGAAGGGAACTTTCATCCACTGCTGGTGGGAATGCCCCCTAGTCCAACATCTATGGAGAACAGTCTGGAGAGTACTCAAAGAACTCAGAATTGAGCTCCCTTTTGACCCAGCAATTGCACTCCTAGGTATATACCCCCAAGTTGGAAGAACATTCATTCCAAAATACGTGTGCACCCCACTATTTATCGCAGCACTCAGTATAATAGCCAAATCTTGGAACCAACCGCGATGTCCAACAACAGATGAATGGATCATTAAGATGTGGTATCTATACACAATGGAATATTACATGGCAGTCAGAAATGATACAATCACAGATTTTGCAGCAACGTGGATGGACTTAGATCATGTTATGTTAAACGAAGTAAGTCAGAAGACAAAAGATAAACACAGAATGGTAGCACTATTCTGAAGCACATAGAACATACATCTCAATCACAACTAATACTTAACAATCAAATAACAGGGTCTAACAGGGTAGAAACTCCAATCACTGTAATAGTCAACATATACCTGGGAACAGTGCCCAAAACACATGAAAAAGGAACAACACAAACTCTCTACTACACATTATACCACAAAGAAAACAGCAACACCAGAACAGCAGCATAGAGAGAACAGGTACGTAATCAACCTTCTACAATAATGGCCCATAATAATCCTGTAGAGTTCGTATACAGGAACACAGGTAAAGAATACCAAGGCAAACCACTGACTCCAATGGAAACATCCCATAAAACTACGTATTAATGCCTCTATCTTACTATATTTAAAATAACCTCTCAGCTTTTCTTTCCACAGGCGTTCTTGGATACAAAGGGCGGACAAGCTAAGATGGCAACTCGGGATACCACACGAGATACCATACCCAGTTTGCACTACGAGATGGCCCTGAGAAAACTCTTTAACATACACTTTATCTCTAGGTTTACCTTCTTTTAGGGTTTCAAGCACGTGACCAGTCAGACCACCGAAGCAGTAACAGCGACATACAGACCCAAACTACATGCTCTATTCACTGAACACATTCAAGCAAACCAGCATTCCCTTGCTATTTTCTCCTCTCTTCTCACCACTTTCTTGGGTATTTTTTTCTTTTCTATTCTTTTCTTTACTTTCTATCCTTTCTCTTCTCCCTTTCTTTCTAATGTATTTTTCTCTTTTCTCCCTCCCTACCCCTTCCATACACCTTACCCTTTCCCCCCTCTGGAAATCCAACTATCCCTCCACCCCTCAATCCCATCCAGACCTCCCTCTATATTAAAACACTTCACCCTCATTCCTTAATCTATTAGGCAACAAGATCGACCTCCTACCCCAACGAACCAGTACCCAGCACCCAAGAGAAGGGACACCCAGTCAAACCCACACCTTGTCCCGGGCAAGAAAAGACAGCCAACTCCCCTGCGGACTCATGCTTCGAGGCCCTCCCTACCAACTCCCCCTAAAATGGACTGTTTCTTGAAACCGGACCTAGGTCCAAAAGTATCCCCAATGCAAGAACTCTTCCAAGACCTCCCTGCCGCAAATTTTTACCAACCTGAAGAAGGTCAGGGGGTGTGATAGGAAGATGCCTGGGAACCCACACATCATAAGAAAAACCCAAAAGACAATGGGAAAAACTGTACTTCCAACATAGGCATAAGACCTGTAATACACCACCTCGTTACCTGCTCTCCCCCAAATGTAAGGTAGTCTATTGCACCACTTTGGTCCTTTAAAGACTTCGCTAACTCATTTTAGTTCTTTTTTTTTTTTTCTCTTAAATTTATTTATTTTTTTTTTAAATGTTGGTCCTATATATACATTTGCGAGCACATACATTTTTATTTACTTTATTTTATTTTATTTTATTTTTATTATTATTATTATTATTATTATTATTATCATTTTTGGGTATGTGACCTGTGTCTGTTATCCCCTCTGTCCACCCCCAACCACACCGACAATACAATGTAGCTCCACCTCCCCCTGCAAAGACACACTAAATAATGGGGAAATCTTACATATAAAAAAAAAGAGCTCTTATCTACTAGAGATAGGAACTCATAGTTGTTTACAATACAGGGGTATCTCCTACCTTGAAAATATGTCATGTGGAATCACTTAGACCTCAGATGATTAGATGCCAGTCATCCAGCCTTGAACCCTGGATCCCAGACATAGAATCGGCACAGCTCTTCACAACAGCTGCAGGAAACAAACTCCATCCGGGACAGCCTTAATACTGCGGGGTCAACAACAAGGGCCAGCGCTAACATGATATCCTGACAAAGAGGAAAATGTGAACAACTTGACCTTAGAACAGATTAGCCTACCTTACCAGGTAACGACAAGACAAAACCAGAAGACTCGGCACCCATTGGTAGGTCCAAAAGCCAAGATCGTGACTAACAGATGACTGGCTACTAGAACCATGACCAGACAGTATACATCTTGGGACCAATAAAAAAGCCCTAGTTTAGGGATTGAACTATGAATTGCACAATAAGCATGATTCCCCAGTCCCAAAGGTCTGACAGAGACAACTGCAACAGAATGGGCCTTCTGGAAGCACAAAGAAAGACGCTAACCTAGGTGCCATCCTAGGTTCAGTGCAAAGACCAAGGTCACCAACCACAGAAGATGGACTAAAACGACACTGAGGTAACAGAACCTCTAGAACCACAAAGACTGACTTCACCATAAGTCCTACCTCAGGATCTGTGCAGATACTGAGACCTCTAAACACAGAGCTCTGAGTGTATCACCCTGGACAGAACAGAAGTCTTCCACACACCAAAAAACACCACCGGGAGAATAAATGATCCTGAGCAAAGTCTAGAGCTGATCCCATGACAGTATACTCCAAGGACGGAGAAACCCCATATTTCTAAGGCCATGTGAATTCCTTTTCGAATGACCCCAATATTTACTGTGCCAGGGCAGGAGGGGAAAAAAAACAAAAATGCAAAAAGCACAAAACCTTGGTATTTTATGTATATATGTATATATATATACATATATATATATATCTTTTACCTTCATTTATTATTGTTATTATTATTTTTATTTACCTATCTATTTTGGTCGATTTCTCTGTTTGGGTGTGATTATTGAAATCGTTGTCCCCAATTATACTTATTTTTTCTCTATTCTTTACTTTTCCTTCGTTATGTGCTATGCCATGTTTCTTATTTCAAGACCATGGTGTGTTTTTGGTTTGTTTGTTTGTCTTTGTTTTGTTTTTTGTTTGTTTGTTTGTTTTGCTTTGTTTTTCGGCTGTTTTTTGAGGTGCTTATCGTTATAGCTGGAGTCCTCACTGGATAATTGACACTTTTTTTGGTACTGGTGGAGTGTTTCACCTTCTTTCTCTCCTTCATCTCCCAAATCGATGATGAGAGCCTCTAGAAGGATTCCACCCATTTTGGGAGTATTAGACTCTTACCCCAGTTTATTTATCTCCTCCTTTTCAGGCAAAACTATGCAACTTGAACTAGCTAGTCCTGCCTACAGTTAGAGGGGGAGATAAGGGAGGCATCAAGACCAAACAGGTGCAAGACTACTATGTAGTGGGTTGGATACAGAGGGGACCACATATTCTAGCCACCCTGGGGGTGAGGGAAGAGGAAATGGGAAGTAGGACAAAAACGGAGGGGTAGGGAGGGCAATTTGGGGATGGGAATCCCCCCTGATTTTATGTAAATATGTACCTAAAATGTTATTGTCAACAATATGTAAGACACTATGATCAAAATAAAAATTATATTTAAAAAAAAAGGTTCCTTTAAGAAAAATTATACTTTTTCATGTTTTGGGGTTTTGGCTCACAACCGGCTGAGGTGGCGGCAGTGCTCAGGGGTTACTCCTGGCTCTGTGCTCAGAAATTGATCCTGGCAGGCTCTGAGAACTATATGGGATGCCAGGATTCGAACAGTGGTCTGTCCAGTGTTGGCTGAAAGCAAGGCAAACGCCTCACTGCTGTGCTATTGCTCCAGCCCCAAGAATTATACTTTTTGAGAATATTTTTTTCTTTTGGTTTTTGGGCTACACCCACCAGTGCTCAGGAATTACTCCTGCAATTATTCCTTGAGGTGCACAGAGGATGATATGCAGAGCCAGACATCAAACCTGTGGCAGCCAACCATATGCAAGGCAAGCACTTTGCATATCTAACCTATGTACTATCTCTCCTGATCAATTTTTAGAAAATTTTAAAATTATTGCTAGCATTATTAGTCCATCTAGTAGTTCTTAATGTTCCTATTTTCTTTCTTAACCTTTTGTTTTCTGGTTTGGTTATCAATGCACTTGAACTTCTTAAAGAAATAAGTAACCGGCTGTGTGTGTGAAAGTTCAATGCATTAAGTGAACTAGGGGCTGGAGTGATAGCGAGAGTCTGGTGTTTGCTTTACTTGCAGCCAACCTGGGTTTGGCCCTGGCTTCTCATCTGGTTCCTTGAAGCGACTTGGAATGATTCTTGAGCAGAGCCAAGAAATAACCTTGAGCACCACCAGTGTATCCCAAAAACCAATTTAAAAAATACATGCAAAAAATTTTAAAGAACAAAATTTTTTAAATAAATGATTTTATTTAAAGTCCAGGTATTACATAGTTGTTCATAATTCATTTGTTCCTGCCAACTCATGTTCTGAGACCAATCCCACCACCAATGTAAAATTTCCCCTTTGTTGTCTCACCAAGCCTATCACCTTGATAGAAGGTTGAAAAGCAATTGGTTGCTAGTTGACTTACTATTATTTGTTTTGTATCTGAACATTATGTGGCTTTAAATCCACGTTGACCTTTTTTTGGAGGAGGGGGCCACACCCACATTGTTCAGGGGTAACTCCTGGCTCTGCACTTCGAAATCGCTCCTGACAGGCTCCAGGGACCTATAGGATGGCAGGAATCAAACTTAGGTCCATTCCAAGGCAGCCACATGCAAGGCGACCTAATGCTGTGCTATCTCTCCAGCCTCATGGTGATATTTACAATTGATGTGTTCCTTTGGGATGACAGTATTGAAAAAAATTAGAATTGTCACACAGCCACATATGGTCCAGAAATTGCACTTTCTGTGAGTGATATTGTCATTTTTGTGGTTTCAGCTACCAGAATTTCCTGAAGTAGAAGAAGGCAGTTGGGAGAGTGTCCACACTCACTCTAAAAGAAGTCCTGCTGATGTCAGTTCAAATACTTGCATACTGGGAGTTTGGGTCATTTTGATGTCTCTAGAGAAATCAATGGGTCAGTGGTGAAGCTGTATCATTGTTGAAAGGACAATTGTGGGTGGTGGGGTGCAGCTGGCATGGCTTCAGCAGGGTAGGGAGTTGACCCACCCTCTCCTCTAGATATTGCCAGAAATACATAAATCTTAAATACCTAAGAACTGGGGCCATGTTTTTACCTGTACATGTCTATCAGTAATAAATTTATTCTGTTGTTTAAAAAAAACTTTCAGTTTTTATAAATGAATTTATTCAAATGATTCTAAGTTGAATTATTTCAGTAATGTCTAATGTTGACCATAGAATTAAACAAAATTACCTCGAGGAGTTTATGATTATCTCAAGGAGAGATAGACAGGTTTACCACAAGCCAACAAACAACTGGACTTTAATCTGTGGTATTATAAACAGATGGAATAAAGTACTACCAAAAAAGAAAAATTATACCTTTTATCTCTACGTAGATCTGTCAGTGATTTCAAGAGTCTTAAACTCAGATTAGGATACATGCTTGATCTAAAGAAACTGTGACATAATCAAATGATCATTTGGAAAAGTTGAATAGAAGTGAGATTTCTTGAGTAAGTAGCCACTGGAGTTGAAAGAATGAGGGGAGCAGTGGGGGCCAGCACACAGACTATTAAGAAAAATGGAAGCATGCACAAGCTCTCTTGGATGATAACCAACTGTTCGAGGTATTAATTAAGTAATGGACCATGGGGAGCAGGGGATACCGATTAGAGGAGGACTTGTAGGTTCAAATATACCTGTAGGGGGAACACTTATATGGACAAAAAGGCAGGGCTGCTCACCAACTAGGTCTGCTTATGCAAAAAGTTTTCATTTTTCAGCAAGGCCAGTACTGATTGGTGGAGAATTGTCAAGCAGTGATGGCTCCATACATCCATCGGGGTAATTTTTAAGATTTCTTTTTTTTGGGGGGTCAAACCCGGCACCGCTCAGGGGTTACTCCTGGCTCTATGCTCAGAAATCGCTCCTGGCAGGCTCGGGGGACCATATGGGACGCCGGCATTAGAACCGATGACCTTCTGCATGAAAGGCAAACTCCTTACCCTCCATCGGGGTAATTTTTGACTCTCCCTTATGGTTGTACAGTGATGGAGTTCGAACATATCTCGGACATCTAATAGCTACAAGTGCTGTTGGGGTTTTATGGGGAGATATTTGATTAAATTGTTTTGTGTTTTTTTATTCTTTTTTTGGGGGGTGTCCACACCTGGTGACACTCAGGGTTTACTACTGGCTATGAGCTCAGAAATTGCCCCTGTCTTGGGGGATCAATGGGATGCTAGGGGACCAAACCGTAGTCCCTCCTAGGTTAGCCGCATGCAAGGCAAGTGCCCTACCACTTATGCCAACACTCTAGTCCCAAATTGTTTTGTTGTTTTTTTTAATCCAGACTAGACTAGACTGCATTTGTTTGTTTGTTTTTTATATTAATCAAATGAACTGATGAAAAATCAGTTAACTGTAACTACAAATTATGAGCAGATTAAAGGAGAAGAATTGATTGAAAGAAAAGGAGGTAATTGAAAAAATGAAAAAAAAAATCCAGTTTCTGAAGGACTTGCAGCTCTAGAAACAAGTGCAACTTCTCTTCTGGTCTGATGGTGAAGCCACATGAGGTCTTGTTGCTCTATGCATTCAAACACTGTTCTGTTGGCTTTTGTGAGAAAAGAAAGATTTTTACTGCAGACCAAAAGTACAGCAAAAGTATAGAATGCTCAATGTATCTGGCCTTTCATTTCCACAAATATACAGGAAAGGTGACTTGAATTTTCTGTCTCTCCTTATTTTTGAAAAGCAGGAGGTGAGGTTGAGGACAAACAGGACCTCCTGAGGAAAATAGCAGTCTCAAAATAAAAAACAAAACCCAGATGTATTTTCTGTGCTAAAATGAAGCTGCACCCAATTTTCGATATTTTGGGTTGTTTTGAAGGTGAAAGGCTAGCAGGTAAAAAGGAAGAGGGAGAATTTGAGTGTGTTTTCTGCCATTTTTTTTCAAGCAAAACTGTTGAAATACATTCACTGCTTCTGCTAAGCAATTCTTGCCAAACAAAGTGTGAGAGATCTGTGATTTTCTGTCTAACTCAAACATGTCTGATAGTCCTGTCCTTCTTTGACTACCTGTCCAATGGGATGCCACTAAAATGTTTTTCTACTATCCTCTACCTCCAGCATTGCTTGTTATTCAACTTTGGAGATTTTATTTTCCCACTTTTAAGTAAATGATACATACAAATGATAGGTACATCAATGGGAGCAAAAAAGTGAAAAGGCGAGTACTCATCATCACTTTTACCAAAATATCAGTTCCAGTTTTTCTGTTTAGGACATTCATAGCAGGAAAGCTGCACTGGAGAAGGCCAGTGTACGTTCTATGACTGAAATTCAACTACAAACATTTTCGTAACTAAGGTGCTTCAATAAGGACATTATTTTGACTTTTTTTGTTTTTTTTTTGTTTGTTTGTTTGTTTTGGGGCCATACTCGGTGGCACTCAGGGGTTATTTATGGCTCTGTGATAAGAAATCACTCCTAGCAGGCACAGGATTTGAACCACCATCTTTCCTGGGTAGACTGCGTGCAAGGCAAACAAACACCCTACCGCTGTGCTATCTCTTTGGCCCCAAGGAAATTATTTTAAAAATAATAAAACACGCACACGAATAGAAGGTAGTTGTTACCAATATGTTTGAGAAGGTAAGAAGTGGGAGACAACTGCATCCTTTTCCTTATTTTTTTCTCATGGTAGGACAGTTCACTGTTCTTCACTTTGACTTCCTTTCTCACATCATATATTTTATAGTATTCCACATCAATACTAGATATTTGCCTCTTTTTTTCTTTCCTAATGCTATAGGACATTATATTGAAAGAATATGTTAATAACCAATAATATTGAATTTTGTTTTTTATTTGAGCATTTCTTGTACTTTTAGCTTTTGGAATTACACAGAATAACACAAAAATATTATTCAGAGTCAGAGTGATAGTATAGGAATTTAAGCACATACCTTGCCTGCTGTTCAATGCCGGTTCAATATCTGGCACTCAGTATGGTTCTCTGAATACTACCAAAAGTGAAACTTGATCACAAATAAAGAAGTAAGACCTGGGTACCATTCGGTGTGAGAAAGAAGTGAAGAAGAACAGGAAGGAAGGAAGAAGGAAGGTAAGAAGGAAGGAAAGAAGGAAGGAAGGAAGGAAGGAAGGAAGGAAGGAAGGAAGGAAGGAAGGAAGGAAGGAAGGAAGGAAGGAAGGAAGGAAGGAAGGAAGGAAGGAAGGAAGGAAGGAAGGAAGGAAGGAAGGAAGGAAGGAAGGAAGAAGAAAAGGAAAGGAAAGAAAGAAGAAAGAAAAGGAAATGAAAGAAAGAAGAAAGAAAAAGAAAAGGAAAGGAAAGAAAGGAGAGAGGGAGTGATGAAGAGAGAAAAGGAAATAGGGAGGAAGAGAAAAATCCCCTTGTATTTCTGCCAACAAACTCCTTTCTTCCATTGAATTATCAAATTTTTCTAACTGATGTTCAGATTTTTTTCTATTTACTTTGTATGCTTTTATTACAGGTATTTTGGTAGGTGAGCAACATTTTGTTTCATTTTGATACCCATTTGATTAATGATACATGATGTTGAGCAAATTTTCATGTACTTGTTTGTGATTCATAAATCTTTTGATCTTTGGTTCTGTAGATGTAAGCACACCTGTTGGAGCTAGGACTCTCTCCAAGCTCTGTAATTAAGTAGCACTTCTGGTAGTGCTCGGGGGACAAAAAAAATGGTGATCAGAGTCCAATTGAGGTCATCTAAGTGCAAATCAAGTCCCTTAACAATCTTAGCCAATACAAAGCCTAACTTTGCAGTGATTTCAGTAGAATACCTGAGGTATCCAGTGAAATGACTGAACTCTAGTTCCACTGTACACACACATTCCCAAATAACCTATATCTTAGTCCTTTGAGTCATATCCCAGGCTTTCAGGCTTTCCTCTGATGCTAATCATAGGACTTCACTGAGTACCAACAGATTAGTCTTTAGCAAAATACTCAAAGCACAGTAGGTATATCTTTCTAGTGCTACTCCTCTGTAGAGTTCCTTTTCTGCACAAATGTTTCCAAAAACTTCAACTGCGTGGGAGGCCTTGACTGTGTGTGTCCTCCCTACACAAAACCACAACCCACATTCTGTTTGTCTTCCCAAAGTGAAAGTTGAGTGGAATGTAAGAGTGATTGATAATTCCACATTGATTGGCTTTTAAGAAAGGCAGGTAGGTATTACTTCCCCAGTAAAATGTGAATTAATTTCTTTTTTTGTTTGTTTGTTTTATATTGTTTTGGGGCCACACCCAGCGGTGCTCAGGGGTTACTCCTGGCTACCTGCTCAGAAATCGCTCCTGGCAGGCACGGGGACCATATGGGACGCCGGGATTCGAACCAACCACCTTAAGGTCCTGGGTCGGCTGTTTGCAAGGCAAACACCGCTGTGCTAGCTCTCCGCCCGGTGAATTAATTTCTTCTCTCTGCTTTGGAAAATACAAGAACTTCATTCTGAAATGATTCTCTGTCACAGATTTATGCACAAAAGGTTTCAAATTTAAGAGACTATTAAAAGAAAATGGAAGAATCATCAATAACCTCATTATTCTGATCATAATGAAATTAGAATATAAATATAGTCCACCAACTGGAAATATTTGTGAGAGTCACACTTCTGGATGGCAATAACAGTTACAAATATACTGTGTGTGGGGTCCAGAGCTATAGGGCAGCGGTAGGGTGTTTGCCTTGCAAGAAGCTGACCCAGGACAGACCTGGGTTTGATCCCCGGCATCCCATATGGTCCCCCAGCCAGGATGATTTCTGAGCACATAGCTAGGAGTAACTTCTGAGCGTCACTGGGTGTGGCCTCAAAACAAAACAAAAACCGAACAAATATACTGTGTGTGTGCAATTCTGGAACAGTGGAATGAAGAGAAGCTTGCCTGAGTCTACTTTTCTTGATGAAAACTTTAACTGTAAGTGATAAAATCATACTTGTGCTAAATTATTACTAAAATAGCTTATATATGAACATTTTCTAGAGGGGCCAGAGATATAGATATGAGTTTTCAGGGACCTGCATTGCACGTGGCTGAAACCACGTTCATTGTCAGGCACTAAGTCTGGTCTCTCTTCTCCACATATAACCACCTCTGAGCACAGAATCAAGACCAGCTATGGCCTCAAATGCAATACATATGTATAAATAAAATAACATTCTAGAAATACCGGTTTTTATTTTTATTAGTCAACCATTGTGATTTACAAAATTCTTCATAGTTGGGTTTCAGACAAGCAATGGATCAGGGCCAATCCCACCCCCAGTGTCGACCTCCCTCCTCCAATGTTCTCAGAGTGCACTCCATGACACCATCACTTGCCTCCCAACCTGCCAGCAGAATAGACTCATTTTAAGTCTTGTTTGTTAAAGCTTGGGTCTTCTTGATTTTATTATTGTTGACTTTGGGCCCCATCCTTTTGTTTTTCCTCCTGCACTCAATTTCTTTTCTTCTTGCTATACTCTGGGGCCAAGGATGTTCAAGACAACTCCCATTTAAACCACTGCATTTCTTCATGCAGTTGTTCTAACTACCACACGTAAGTGATATCAGTCTGCTCTATCCTTCTTACTGTCTACTTTATTTAACATAATGTCTTCCAGTTCCATCCATGTTGCAGCAAGTTGCATGATTACATCATCCCTTACATCTATGGAAAATACTGATTAGACCAAAAAACAGAGACAAACGGAGGCTACTTTTAAATTCTTACAAATAGCTCTTTTCTCAAAAACTATTGTCATCTTTCATCTATTTATCTCTTATTATCGATTTTATATCTATGAATGTATTCACAGAAGATAATGATAATTCATATCATGCGATTTCGTTTCAAATCCAATTAAGTTTATTAAAATTAATTTGGACATTTTTATTTCATTAGAAATTTACATTATAAACTCTTTGCACCTCACATGGAAATATATGATATAGCTCTTATATCCAGTGATTATATTTCTTTTTTTTTTTTTGGTTTTTGGGCCACACCTGGCGTTGCTCAGGGGTTACTCCTGGCTGTCTGCTCAGAAATAGCTCCTGGCAGGCATGGGGGATCATATGGGACACCAGGATTTGAACCAATTAATTACCTTTGGTCCTGTATTGGCTGCTTGCGAGGCAAACGCTGCTGTACTATCTCTCCGGGCCCAGTGATTATATTTCTAATCTCAGGGTATGTAACAAAATTATTTTGTTTTTGTTTCTGGTCACACCAATTTAGAGATACTGCTAGTTCTACCCTCAGAGATCATTCCTGGCAGGGCACAAGGGACCATAGTGATGCTAATGCTAAGGATGGAACCTAGGTGGCAGGGTGCAAGGCAAACACCTTAAGTATTCTACTAACACTCTGGCTTCTATAATAAAATTATTGAGGTCAAAGAGATAGTATAAAAGTTATGGGTTGGGGCCTGAGTGATAGGGTAGAGGTTACTTTATGCAAAGCAGACCAAGGTTCAATCCCTGATATTCCATGTTTCTTGAGCCTGACAAGAGTGATTCCTGAGTACAATTCAGGAGTAAACCCTGAGTATCTCCAGGTGTGGCCCCAAAATAAACAAGCAAAAGGTAAGGACCTTCTCTATTAAATGGCTGCATATAAAATGGTTATATATAAGCACAGAGCCTTGAGCAGAAATAGGTGTGGCCCAACAGCCAACCAAACAAAACAAAAAGCATGTCACAATAATTAAGTTGGTTTTATATCTGTATATAAGTGACATCTATAATTTTGAGTGCTGATGAACAAACAAGATAGAAAAACAAGTTTGAATCGAAGTACAATAATTAAAGTACCTTATTTGTGCAAAATGTGGAGAAAAGGAAAAACAGCATAAAAGATTAGGATTGAGGAAATCTCAATTCTAGTGCAAACAGGCCAAGATTAAATTAAGTGATTAAAATTTAGTTATCTCAGTTATTTTTCTCATCTGAAAAATGAAGGTTTTTTTTTTATCTGAGAGATCAGCAGAGAGAGCACTGCCAGAAAAACCACAGTGCAGTTTGCAATGCAGACGTTTGCACAGAATATTTAATAAACACGAGAGGGTGCTGAAGCCAGAGTTTGCTCCAGGGAAAAATCATCCCTTTTTCAATTTGCCTTTCCTTTGCCTCCCTCTCCCATTCTCTCTCCCGCTGAGTTTTTAACATCTCTGATTAACACAGCAGAGGACGTTTAGACCAACAACAGTAAAAGACAACAGTGTTATTTTGCAGTACTTATGAATTCTTTAGTTCTCTGTTGCTCCTGCCATTCTGGATGATTAAAAAAAAGAGTTGGTATGCTCCTAATATTTTTGTTTTCCTTTGCCTTCATATTTGCCTGCACACACACACGCACACAGAAACACACATGCCTTCATATTCGCCTGCACACACACACACACACACACACACACACACACACACACACACACACCATATTTCAATCTCTTAGCTGTTCCAGTTGAAAATAAATACATTTCCTTTTTTTGGTTTGATTGTTTTTTGTTTGGGAGCCACACCTGGCAGCGCTCAGAGATTACTCCTGGCTGTCTGCTCAGAAATTGCTCCTGGCAGGCACGGGGGATACCGGGATTCGAACCACCATTGGTCTTGGGTTGGCCATCTGCAATGCCAACGCCATACCGCTGTGTTATCTCTCCAGGCCCCTACATTTCCTTTTTAATACAATAAATATTTTCTTTGTAAATGTCCTGTGACACAACTCGCCCATATTGTAATATGGTTACTGGCATTGTTCTTGTCTCTTCAGTTAAAAAAAAATAAAAGGAGGGGAGGTTCCTTTTGTGCTAAGATATTTGCCCTTTCCTGAATCACACCGGAAAGTCCGTGCTGACAATCACATCCCTGGATTTAAGCACACATGTGTCACTTGCATTAGTAATCACAAGGAATTTCTAGTAGGACACCAATTTTTTTGCAAGGCTGTTTACTTATTTGGTGATCATGGGGGAATTGTTTCTATTTCTATGATAAAATTCCTTCAGATAACTAAATATTTGCATTAATCAGCATCTGAACAATCAACATTGCTTTGTCATTTTGTGTAACTTTGCTCCACATTAAAAAAAAGCTTGAGGTTTGAGCCCTGTACAATGTATGGGATATTTAATCCCCAAATCAAAGGAACTGTGATTAAATTATTTGATTTGGATAGCTAAAGAATCGAGTTTTGGGAGAAGAATATGACTTTGATCACAATCTCAGTCTATTTTGTCAACTACAAATATAGGTTCCTTCTCAGTCTTGAAAAATACATGTTCATTGTCAAAAGAAGAAAAACAAAATCTTTGGTAGAGAAATAGTTTTTAACTTTTGAGTGCATGTATTAATATAATGGCTCCCAGGGAAATAACCACATATTCACATTATTGACTTTAGTTGGGCATTTAATGTCTTGGCATTTGAGTTTATTCCTGTTGGCTTATTTATGTTGGCTTGAGTGTCTATTGGAATTCCCTAGAAATTTTCTTTCTTTAAAAGTACTTCAGTTGGGCCCGGAGAGATAACACAGCAGTGTTTGCCTTGCAAGCAGCCGATCCAGGACCAAAGGTGGTTGGTTTGAATCCCGGTGTCCCACATGGTCCCCCGTGCCTGCCAGGAGCTATTTCTTTTTTTTTTTTTGCCAGGAAATTCAAGGGCTATACTTTTTTTAAATATAATTTTTATTTTGATCATAGTGGCTTACATATTGTTGACAATAATATTTTAGGTAAATATTTACATAAAATCAGGGGGGATTTTCATCACCAAATTGTCCTCCCTACACCTCCGTTTTTGTCCTACCTCCCATATCTTCTTCCCTCACCCCCAGGGGTGCTAGAATATGTGGTTCCCTATGCACCTATCCTACTACATAGTAGCCTTGCATCTGTTTGGTCTTGGTGCCTCCCTTATTTCCCCCTCTAATTGGGAGGCAGGACTAGCTAGCTCAAGTTGCGTGGTTTTGTTTGAAGAAGAGAAAAGTAATAAACTGGGGTAAAAGTCTGATACTCCGAAAATGGGCGGAATCCTTCTAGAGGCTCTCATCATCGATTTGAGAGACTAAGGAGAAAAAGAAGATGAAACACTCCACCAGCGCAAAAAAAAGTGTCAAATATTCAGTGAGGACTCCAACAATAACGATAAGCACCACTAAAAACATAACAAAAACAAAAAACAAACAAACGAACAAACAAAAAAAACGCCATGGTCTTGAGATAAGATACATGGCATAGCACATAAAGAAAGAAAAGAAAAGAAGAGAAAAAATAGGTATAACTGGGGACAACAAGTTCAATAACCACACCCAAACAGAGAGATTGGCCAAAAATAGATAGGTAAATAATAATAATAATAATAATAATAATAATAAATGAAGATAAAAAATAATATATAAAAAAATAAACAATGTTTTGTGCTGTTTGCTTTTTTGTTTTTTCCCTCCTGCCCTGGCACAGTAAATATTGGGGTCATTCGAAAAGGAATTCACTTGGCCTAAAGGATATGGGATTTCTCCGTCCTTGGAGTATATTGTAATGGGATTAACTATAGACTCTGTTAAGGATCATTTACTCTCCTGGTTGTTCTATTTTGATGTTTGGAAGACTTCTGCTCTGTCCTGGGTGATACAATCAGACCTCTGTGTGTAGAGATCTCAGTATCTGCACAGATCCAGGGGTGGGACTTATGATGAAGTCAGTCTTTGTGGTTCTAGAAGTTCTGTCAGGAGCTATTTCTGAGCAGACAGCCAGGAGTAACCCCTGAGCACTGCCGGGTGTGGCCCAAAAACCAAAAAAAAAAAAAAAAAAAAAAAAAAAAAAAAGTACTTCAGTTCTTCCCTGCCATGGTAGATTGGATAAAATTCACAGGACATGCATACAATCAGAATTATAAATACGTTCAGAGTATTAGATCTTACCTTTGCTTCTGAATCATATCAAGGTACCATCCTTATTGAATAGTAATCCATATCTTAATGAAATCACATGTAGTTTATAGCTATATTTGATATAGTCTCTTAAGCCCATTAATAATTAAATAACAATTTAAAATGAAGCAATTCTTCTCTGAAAATGAAAACAATAATATTTGGATATTGGTCTTAAAAATTAATATTAATGTACTTGATTATTAACTTCTTGTAAAAATCTTTACAGGTTGCAGAATAAGATCTCATCTCAGGTAATTCAGAAGAAAACAAAGGAATATGTGAATGCTCGCATGGTGGACTGCCAGGGCATACCTAAGCTTTTAGGGGGGCTCAGCCCACCAGATGTATCCTCAGATTTTCCTGGTGGGTAGAATTAATTTAACCCCCATGGGGCTCCTCAAAAGGCCCGCTGTGGACACCTTTTTCCCCTGCATGAATGGTTGAGGAATTTTCAAAGAGATGCCTGGCATTACATTTTCAGCCAGTATTTGACTATCTCTCCTTTGTATATATCAGGCAAAATAATAGCCTCTATCAAATAATTTGGCTCAGAAATTCCAGCACCAAAGTTATTTGAGTACCCCTTTTTCTGGATATAGCCAGCCCTAAAAGCAAAGACAATTTTCCTCTTTGCTACTGCAGTTTCTGGTAATCAAGGGCGTAACCAGAATGCAGATTTTAACCCTCCTTTAGAAATAGGGAAGCTCATTCTTGGGTAATTGGTTCCTCCCTTCACTTAACCTCTATAACTATAGAATCCAGCCTAGAAAGATCAAGTTTCTAGATATTTTCTACTTCTTCCTAATCCTGATTTTGCATTTAAAGTAAGCTTGCAAGTAGTTACCTTGAGTTGTGACCTTCTCTCTTGTAATTTAGAATTTTTAGTCACACCCATAGCTTAGGTATTGTTATTGTTATACTAGGCTTTGTGATTACAATTATTCTTCACCTGTGGCTAATTTTACCCCTATAAATTCCCCTGCTCAAAAAATTAAACTTGTCACACTCCTGCCAGAAATGTGTTGACCCCACATTCTCTGTGTGTGGTTTCATTATTTTATATTTTATATTTTGCCATCTGTGCAACCCACTCTCCCTAAAGTGGATTTACCGAAATCTCACTGATGACTATAGGACAGAAGCCGCCTACAGCAGTGGACTTGCATCAAAAAATGGACATTGTCAGAAATGCAAATTATATAGTGTTTCTGAAATGGAAGAAAACTACCTTTCTCATTTTTCATACCAAAACATCTGTTTATAATTACTTGTTAAAGACATTTAGGAAACAATAGTAATTTTACAGAAGCTAATAATTAGAGCAAATTTGCAGGTGATGATTAAGCATCCAGCATCAACAGATATATTTTCCCTTTTAAAAATATTGAAGGTTTATAATTATAGTTTATAAGAATAAAGAAGCCTTTCTTCTCAGTAGATGAAGATTCAAGGTTGTGAATCACAGTCAATGTGTAAGCAATGAAAACAACTGATTTTATTTTCATTAAAACTGCACGTCTTTAACTGGCCCAATAATGGGCTGAGAGCTGAATGAAAATTTGAGTGAAGAATAAAATGGAAAAAATATACAGAAATCCAGGGCCAGCGAGGTGGCGCTAGAGTTAAGGTGTCTGCCTTGCAAGCACTAGCCAAGGAAGGACCGCGGTTCCATCCCCCAGCATCCCATATGGTTCTCCCAAGCCAGGAGCAATTTCTGAGCACGTAGCCAGGAGTAACTCCTGAGCATCAAATGGGTGTGGCCCAAAAAAACAACAAAAAAAAATACAGAAATCCACTCAAATTTTCTGGAACTTTATTCAAACCAAACCCTACCTTAAATATTAGATAATGATCATGTCAAACTTATTACACTTTAACATGTTTGTTAGATTTCAAGAACTACATTTTTAGTAATTTTAAAGATAATTCATGTCATAGTTATTTTCCTTCCCATTTTGCTCTCTTCCTTCATTTTTATTTTTAAATAAACATAACCTGACATTTATTTTGAAACTGGAGGTTTATCATTTTTGTACATTTTAAATATTTTTTGTAATATTTCCATTCAGAATCTCTCATTTTTATTTTTATGAGAGGTTTGTTAGGGGTATTCATACCCGGCAGTGCTCAAGGGTTCCTACTGGCTCTGCACTCAGAAATCATTCCTAACAGGTTCAAAGGGCCATATGGGATGCTGAGGATTGAACCTGCGTAGGCCTTATTTGAAGGCAAATGTCCTCCATCTGTGCTTCCACTATGGCTCCTCATTCTTTTCTTTTTTCTCTTTTGATTTTTTTGGACCAAACCCAGTGATGCTCAGGGATTACTACTGGCTCTGTGCTCAGAAATTGCTCCTGGTTTGGGGGACCATATGGCCAGGGGATTGAACCATGGTCCATCCTAGGCTAGCTTAGGCAAGGCAGATACCTTACTGCTTGTGCCACCACTCCTGTCCTTGGCTCCTCAATTTTATCTTTGAAACATTTTTACATTTTGGAAGGATTAGTACCATCAAGAGAAAAACCTAAAATCTATTGTAGATTTTTCTTTCTTTTCCTCCTCCTCCTCCTCCTCCTCCTCTGCTCCTCCTCTTCCTCCTCTTCTTCTTCTTCCTCCTCCTCCTCTTCCTCCTCTTCTTCTTCTTCTTCCTCCTCCTCCTCCTCCTCCTCCTCCTCCTCCTCCTCCTCCTCCTCCTCCTCTTCTTCTTCTTCTTCTTCTTCTTCTTCTTCTTCTTCTTCTTCTTCTTCTTCTTCTTCTTCTTCTTCTTCTTCTTCTTCTTCTTCTGCTGCTGCTGCTGCTGCTGCTGCTGGAGGGGGACATAGCCAGTAACACTCAGGGATTATTCTTGGCTCTGTGCTCAGAAATCACCCCTCCTAGCAGGTTGGGGGGACCATATGTCATACCTGGGATCAAACTCTGGTAGGCCACGTGCAAGGCAAATGCCCAACTCGTTGTGCTATCATTCTGGCCCAATATTGTAGACTTCTATTTCAATTTACTATTATTCACTTGTGTTTCAAGAATGCATTTTGAATCCTTTTCTAAAAGCATTAAAATACTACTTGTAAGT
Source organism: Suncus etruscus (assembly GCF_024139225.1). Classification (NCBI taxonomy): domain Eukaryota; kingdom Metazoa; phylum Chordata; class Mammalia; order Eulipotyphla; family Soricidae; genus Suncus; species Suncus etruscus. Next base: position 41,724,680 of record NC_064865.1, on the reverse strand, counting down.
AATCCTGTGAGGGTAGACACAGTACTGAGAGTTCTTGGCCCTGTATATTCTCTTGTTCCTCACTTCTTCAGAAACATAAGATGAATCGACTGAAAATCTGGTGGCTGACAACCAGTGGCTGTATATTCTTTTCCTTTTCCTTTTTTGGGGGAGAAGAATGGGGTCCCGGGTGATCTTCAGGAGTCCAGACCCCTCCTCCTGGTAAGTTTCAGTCAACTAGGTCAGAAATACAATGGAAGGGCACAGAATGTGGTTCTTGTTGGATCCTTTAGTTCTGGGACCACCAAAGAGCCTCTCCAGAGGTGCTCAAGGATCAGCAGATAGACCCTGAGATGCTCAGTGAATTTTGTGGTACCAGGATAGAATCCCTGTATTCATTGGCTATGCTTTTAAGTAAAGTAGAATTAGTTTATTTAAAGGTTCTGAGAGGTAGACGCAGTTTCTTCACTCTGATCTCTGTCTCTCACCAAAATGAGATGGTATAGAACAGCCTTCCTTCTTAGGAACTGTTCCAAGATTTAGTCTGATGTGGAGAGGGTACAGGCAAGAGGGATAAAAGGAGTAGCAGAGGGGCCGGGGCGGTGTCACTAGAGGTAAGGTGTCTGCCTTGCCAGCGCTAGCCTAGGACGGACCGCGGTTCAATCCCCCGGCATCCCATATGGTCCCCCAAGCCAGGAATGCCTTCTGAGCGCATAGCCAGGAGTAACCCCTGAGCGTTACCGGGTGTGGCCCAAAACAAACAAACAAACAAACAAAAGAGGAGTAGTAGAAAGTAAACCCACTTGGTGTTGAAACTAAATGTCGGTTTCATCAAGCTTTCATCAGTCATTAAAATGATAGTTTTGTGAGTGAGAAGGATAGACTAAGAATAATCTCACTCATTGGTGGGATATAAGAAAATAAAAAATAGTATAGTATTAATATCCAGAGACAATAGAAATGTGGGCCAGGAGGACCTATCCATAGTAGGAAGCTCATCACAAATAGTGGTGCAGGGGCCCGGAGATAGCACAGCGGCGTTTGCCTTGCAAGCAGCTGATCCAGGACCAAAGGTGGTTGGTTCGAATCCCGGTGTCCCATATGGTCCCCCGTGCCTGCCAGGAGCTATTTCTGAACAGACAGCCAGGAGTAACCCCTGAGCACTGCTGGGTGTGGCCCAAAAACAAAAAAACAAAAAAAAAACAAAAAAAAACAAATAGTGGTGCAATGCAGTTAGGGTAGAGAATGGACCACTATGACAATGGCAGTTGGATCTGATTACTCTGGACAATAACTGGATGTCAAATGGAGATAAAGTGATATACACAATTCCCCTTTATTAACAATAGTGCAAACCACAGTATCTAAAAAGAGAAACAGAGAAAGAGAGAGAGATTTAAAATGCCTGCCCAAGAGGGAGGGTGGGAGGAAACAAAGACATTGGTGATGGGAAATGTTTGTGGGTGCAGGGTGGTGTACATTGTAAAACTGAAACTTAATCATGAACAACTTTGTAATCATGGTGTTAAAATAAAAGAAAAAAATAAATGATATTTTTGTTTGTTTTTGGACCATACCCAGTGGTGCTCAAAGGTTATTCCTAGCTCTGCATTCAAGAATCACTCTTGGCAGTGCTCTGGGGACCATGCAGAACACCAAGGATTGAACTCATTCTTGTGGCATCCAAAGCAAAATTCTATCCACTGTGTTATCACTTTAGTCCCCTAATATAACATTTTTTTGAAATCTGTCTATTTATTAATAGTTCTCAACTTGACTAGAAAACAAGTACATATTTTGTTGGCCCCATAAAACACAGCCACAACCTGATTGCATTTTCCACCATGCTTGACTCCTCTTCCACAATATGCAGTACCATGAGAAATACAACATGATGTGCCTTTTCATATGATAGTACATAATGATAGATGACTTATTTGTTCTGCTTTGTTTTCATTTTGGGGACACACGGTGTGAACTCCAGGCTTACTCATGATTCTGCACTCAAGGATCACTCCTGATGGGCTTCAAGGACCATATGGAAAGCTTAGGATTGAGCTCAGGTCAGATGGGTGTAAGGTGACCATCTTACCCACTGTACTATCTCTCTAACCATATGACATATGATATCTAAAATCTATACTCTTATTTGTCAGAGTCTCTACATTTCTTGTGTAAATTTTATTTACTGCCTGAATTTGTCTAACACTATTTTTGCTTCAAGATCTACTGTATTTGCCGGCATATAAGATGACCCTTCAACCCATGAAAAACTTCCTAACAGTCTTAAAAGTAAGTTACTTCTTAAAATTAAGAGGGGTGCGGATCACTCGTCCCTGAAACTGGAACAAGTTTCAGCATGCCGTATACCAGCATATAATATGACTCCCGACTTTTAGGAAGTTTTTTCATGGGTTGAAGGGTCGTCTTATATGCCGGCAAATACGGTACCTTGGAGATATATCCTTCTATATAATAATAGTGTGGGGTCCTGTGTTCTGAACAAGGAGGGTGCCATTTTGTAAAGGCCACATGAAGGGTTCTCATAGATTCTGAACAAGGAGGGATATTATTTTGTAAGGACCACATGGTGAAAGCCACATGCTAGGTTTCCTCAAGCCTATTTCCATTAACACCACCCCAAGCTACCTGGCCATACCAGGTAGCCAATAAGGGAAGGAAATTAAAAAAAGCCTATAAGGGAAGGACACAAGTAAAAAGGTACCACAAGAAAATAGACAATCATTTTAAAGATCACCAAAAAGCTAGAACCTCCTTATATCCCTTCCCTATATAATCCTCTTCATGACTTTGGGTGGGGTTCATTTCCTTCTAGAGATGACCTTGACCATCGGTTTTGGGTTGTTGACAAACAAATTAAAGTTTTGTTCAGCTTTACTTTAGTTTTGTGGTCTCATCTTTGATTCCAGATCTTAACAATAGCTCTCCTTTTTTTTTATTGATATGTAAGAAATTAAAAAGTCCAAGGAAAAAACGAGAATAATTACTTGCATCAGAATTCAAGTGTTCTGTAAAGGTTTTTTTTTATGATCCTTTGATCCTAGAGTTGACATGGTGAAGTGTGCATGGCCTTCCCTATCCTAATGAATACTGCCTCCTAAATAGTGCTAGGGAGACCCAAGAAGGGGACTTGATGATGCCTGTCCTGTGGGATAGACATTCAGTGGTTAGAACATGAGACTACAGGACTGCTCTAATTCTGCATTTCTTGGGTTTACCAGGGAAACACTAGGATGCTCAGACATGTGGTTCTGGGGATTGAATATGGGCCAGATTACCCTATAATATATCTCCCCGGCCCAGAAAATAAAATTTCATATAACATTTGTGATGAAAATCCTCTCCTCTCCTCTTTACATAAGGTTAGTCTGTTCTTTTTGAGCCTAAATTGTTTTTGAAAGATGCATTTTAGTGCTTGTATATAGAATCAAAGGTTTACATTTTGGGGAGCATAATTTATAAACCTATTTGAATCTTGGCTTTTGCTTACTGCACTCAAATCCCTTTCCTACTTTAATCCTATCCCAACCCTAATTTCAGACATTCCTTTTTATAGTTATACTTTTAAATATTATCTTAAGTCTTTCAAATTAAAATCACTTTGGACACAAGAGAGCACAGGGTTAAGGCATTTGTCTCGCATGAGCCTGACTAATTTCACAGTCCACACAAGGCTCCCTGAGCACTACCAGGGTTTTCTTCTGACTCAAAGCCATAAACAGCCTCTGAGCACTGCTAGTTTTTGGCACACACACACACACACACACACACACACACACACACACACACACACACACACAAACACACACACACAAAATATATTTTTTAATTAAAAAATAGTAAAGTCACAAAAACCACAAGTTCCCCAAATTCAATTATTTCAAATGTTATATGCAAATTCTATTCAACATTTCAAATCACAGTATAAATGTTTTATGTCTAATTTTCTTGTGTGGAGATAAAAGAAGCAAAACCAAAAAAACAATTAAATTGTCTTGATTATTTGGCAGCCTCATTAGACATTTAAAGCAAAGGTTTCAGAACATGATGGAGTGTTTATCAAGTATTGTCTTCAAATTTCTCTCTTTAGTTTCCCTAAAATAACAAATAATAGTAAGAGTAATAATAATAATAATAATAATAACAATAATGAAGCTACTTTTAGTAAAAGTTTATTACAGGCTTCTTTAGGCACTTTCCCCCCCCTCTCTATTCCATTTTAATAACTTTTGTTGAGACCTGAATTCTGTACAAGGAGGGATGCCATTTTGTAAAAACCACATAGCAGGCTTCTTCTTAGGTTCTGAACAGGGAGAGACACCATTTTGTAAGGACCACATAGTGTAGGCCACATGCTGGGGCTTCACAAGCCTATTTTCATAGACCCCACCTCAATCTACCTGGCCATACCAGGTAGTCTATCAGGGAAGGACAAGGGAGCAGTAGGAAGGTACCCCTAGACAAGAGTCAATCATTTTAAGGATCATCAGAAATTTGGAACCTCCCTATATTCCTTTCCTATATAATCTTCCTCATGACCTTGGGCGGGGCTCATCTCCTTTGGGGGATGGCCCTGGCTGGCCAGGCTGGGAAATCTAGTTGGCAGATGGATTAAAGTATTAAACTTTGGACCCAGAGAGATAGCATTGCAAGGCAAACACCCGATCCAGGACTTAAGGTGGTTGGTTCAAATCCCGGTGTCCCATATGGTCCCCTGTGCCTGCCAGGAGCTATTTCTGAGCAGACAGCCAGGAGTAACCCCTGAGCACCACCGGGTGTGGCCCAAAAACCAAAAAAAAAAAAAAAAAAGTATTAAGCTTTATTCCAGTTGTGTGGTCTCATCTTTCTACTCTGGAATCCTACATTTTGCTCTCACTTACCTGAAAACATATATATTCTCTTATAACTAGATTGGAGATAGAATACTTTTCAAAATTTTGCTTGTCACTGTCTCTCTTTTCAATTTTTTCTGCTTTTCATTTTTCTTTTTTATCTTTGTTTCTTTTAAAAAAATTAATTTACTTAAAGCAAATACATCACATAGTTGACATAGTTGGCCATAATACATTTGTTTCCAGATAAGTGAGAGCAAGGTTACTTTAGGCTCCTTACTTTGAACACTACAAAAGATTTTATTTCATCTTCATACAGATTTTTGAGGTTGGTATCGTTATGATACTCAAATTCAAGGTCAGAAATTTGAGGTCTGGGGAAGTTCAGTGACCTTCGTAGGTTTAAAAAGGCCTAGGAGGAAAGTTACAATCCCAAGGCAGTTAGATGTGTTTTTAAAGAGGTTATTGAAGCTATTAGCTTGGGTTTATAATCTAAATCTAAATCTCTACCATTTGTAAAGCTATAGCTGTCACAAAAATATTAGCTAAAATCTAGCCAGGCTAATGAACTGTTTCCAGCACCTGCTTGACAGTCTACTTCTAATATCCTATTTCCTGGTTGGGAATATTCTGAAGTTACCTGGCAATGAAGGCAGAGCCAGTTTTCACCAAACTACACGAAGGATTCTATGGGAGTTCTGGGCACCACAGGGCCCCCAACAGTGATGATCTATGAGGAATTTCTGTGCTTTCTTTCTTTCAATTCCAGCAAGAACAAAGATGGTCATTAGACAGTCCAGCCAATATCACTCCCTTTTCTTCAGCAGATGGAAAAGAGTTGACAGTTCATCTTCTCCTGGCTTGTAGTATTGTCACTTTTTCAAACTTTGAAAACAAAGCAGTGCATGTAAGCCTGACTATTCGAGATGTCCTCCTTGGTTTATTCACTTGATTTATTCCTTACTTGTCTGGTTTTCTTGCAAAGCAAAATATACATGACCAAGAATTGCTTTAAAAGGTGTAAGTAATTTGTAATACAGTTCTAGGGTTAAATGTCTAACTATATAGCTCACCATTTCATGGTAGATATGTTCTTGTTCTTGTTCTTGTTCTTCTTCTTCTTCTTGTTCTTCTTCTTCTTCTTCTTCTTCTTGTTGTTGTTGTTGTTGTTCTTCTTCTTCTTCTTCTTCTTCTTCTTCTCCTTCTTCTTCTTCTTCTTCTTCTTCTTCTTCTTCTTCTTCTTCTTCTTCTTCTTCTTCTTCTTCTTCTTCTTCTTCTACTTCTTTTGGTAAATGTAGTATATGGCCTATTGTATAGTACTCAAAATTATTTTAAAACTTTTAATCATCAGGGCTAATATTTATTTCAACCAAAAACTAAACCAGGGATCACTTAACTACTTCACCTACCATCAGCTTTGTCTTTCCAAAAGACTTCTTAAGTGGGTGCTGATTTTTGCTCTAAATGACAAAGAAAAAAATTTAGAAAAGTAAAAGAATTGGACAATTAGCAAAGAAATTGGATGTGAATTTAGACAGTGTGTTCCTAAGATGGTTTCCAAGTGCAACACATTGTTTTCAAATACTAATACTTAAAGAAACCAAAAATTAAGTTCATAGTTTTCATTTGTCAGATAAATTATAGAGCCATCAATGCCAACGCAATGGCAATTTTTAATGAACCTTGAGATAATATTTGCAAATCCATTTTTCTCTCTTTTATACCAATTTAGTCATACATTGTGAAGTGATTTACAAGATTTAGAAATATAAGCTTATGGTTACTGGAATAAACCTCAATCAACCTAAAACTGAATTAAACTCTCACTAACGAAGCCCAGTTGCTAGTGACTCTGCACTAAATTCGTGAAATTAATATGCAATTGTACATTGGGATTTATTTCCAGCTTACATTAGAAATCAATCATGTCATATTTATTCAGTATGTAGTCTGCAGGCTGAGGAGTCAGTAATTTAAATAGTGACATTAAAAGCAGCCAAACAAGCTTTAAACAATTCTGAAAGACAAAAGCGGAAAAGTCTTGTGAAATATTTTACCCAATTCAACTAAAATTTTAAGGCATATAGGCGTCAACAACAGCAGAAAACTTCAAATGTTTTGACGCCTGAATCTGTTTTGTCTTCGAAATCCTTCTTTTGGGAAAGGATTTAGAAAAATGACAACAAAGGGTTCACAGGAATTTGTTTAGTTACAAAACAAAACAAACAAAACATTTTCTAGGGTAACCCCTGGGGTCCCCATGTCAGTTCTGATCTTTATCTCCATTTAAAGGACCTTCAGAGCCAGCGCTGGCCTGAAGGCATTCAGAGTCTCTTAAGCATCAAAGAGGATTGATGTACCATGTACTAACATTGTACAACTGCTTCCAACAGAGGTAGAGACAAAAGAATATACCTTTCATTAAATATTTAACTTTATGACCTTTAACCAAAAAAAGTCATGAATGTTTGGGGTCTGACATTTTAAACAAGGCTGGAAGAAGTCCTTTATTTACCTAGAGATTTGTGTGTGTGTGTGAAATTCAGCATCTAATCAACACTATAAATTCAATAGACAGGGTTCCTGATAGACTGTGATAAGATGACAGGTATTTCATTAAAACAGCAACTCTACTTTAATGAATATTGGATCTTTCAACAAACAATTATTTGCAATGATAAAGAGTTGGTTATAAGTCAGCAAACTGCATGGAATCATAAACTCCTCCTAAGGTGTGACTTTTAGTTGAGTGCTAAAGTAACAGAAAATGCCTGAGTAAAATATAAAGATGTTCCAAAATAACTACATTTAAATGTATCAAAGGAGACAACTGCTGAATCAAAACCAGTCTTAACATTTGACCTTCCTCAGAGAAAATAAGCCTTGCTATTAGCAAGGAAAACCAAGCATGCCTGGCTAATTGACTGATCTCCAAGCCGACTTTTCTTTCCATGACTGATCCCAAGGAATGCTAAATCCTCTTGTCTTTCACCTGACAGTTTCCTTGGATCCATTTGGCAACATTCATAGGTAAATAACTAAACACAGTCTTTCAAGTAACTGAAAAAAAAAAAACCCACAGCAATAAAACAAAGGCGAATCCTCATGCAAAACCAATTGCACAGCAAATGTCGGTGGACTATTCTGCCTTAAGAAAAATACTTGTATCTGTGTAGATATCATAAAAAATATCTAGTCATATCTATATTGTAGACACTAAAAGTAAGAAGAAAGAAAAAGAGCTAAAATTTTTATAGTTTCCTCTACTTGTTTGTTCTGTGATTTAAAAACTTTTCTAAATTACTTTTTTCTGACTATTTTCAAGTAAAACAATATATAAATATTTTCATTGCCTTCTAAATGCCTATATTTGTTTTCTTTATTATACTTAAATCTGCGCAAATATAAAGTTGTGTCTGATGCTCTGAAAGTAGGAGAAATGTTTAAATAATTTTCCCTATGACAATTAATGGAAAATTAATCTATTCATATTTTGAAATAGTACTGAAAGATAAAATTTAAGGCTTTATGTTATGACATGATGTGCTGACACTGTCTGATCTAAAAGAGTATAAATCTATGCTCAACTTTTCTTCGCCCAGCTGAAATGTTATCACCCTAAAATGTATCACAAGGACATTTTTCTGAATAATGATTCATAATTGAAACCTAATACAACTTTGAAAATTTACATATTTTATGCTTGATTAGAATTGCCGCTAGAGATTGCCATTTTATCTACCGTTATTTAAATATTTCCTCACTAAATATTCTTATGTCTTCTATTATATCAATTATGAGAAAGGACATGAAAATATATTATGAAATCTATTATCTACATAAACATACAAGGTACTGGACATACTCATTTTAGTAGGAAATTTGAATGGGATGTTTTATGAATACTAAGTAGGCTTTCCCCTAGAAATGAATATGTTATAATCCAACTTCTGAAAAATCATTACTGAAAAGCAAGACAGAATAGTGGAAAACCAAATCTAATTTTAAATCCCAGCTTCCCTACTTAACTAGCTTTGTAACCATGAGAAATTTTCTCAACTATAAAATGAGGATAATATTATATTCTAGTTGCTGTAATTGTTAAAATTACAGAAACTAAAATTAAATTATAAATTAAAAAGATAGAAATGCTACTTTATATATAATGCAAATTGTTTGTAAAAGCCTACCATCATACCAATTTGTGTATAATCTTGACACATAAGTCTATATATTTATTCATTAAAAAAGAAAACAGGGGGGCCGGAGAGATAGCATGGAGGTAAGGCATTTGCCTTTCATGCAGGAGGTCATCAGTTCGAATTCCGGCATCCCATATGGTCCCCTGAGCCTGCCAGGAGCGATTTCTGAGCTTAGAGCCAGGAGTAACTCCTGGGCACTGCTTGGTGTGACCCCAAAACCAAAAGAAAGAAAGAAAGAAAGAAAGAAAGAAAGAAAGAAAGAAAGAAAGAAAGAAAGAAAGAAAGAAAGAAAGAAAGAAAGAAAGAAAGAAAGAAAGAAAGAAAGAAAGAAAGAAAGAAAGAAAGAAAGAAAGAAAGAAAGAAAGAAAGAAAGAAAGAAAAAAAGAAAGAAAGAAAGAAAGAAAGAAAGAAAGAAAGAAAGAAAGAAAGAAAGAAAGAAAGAAAGAAAGAAAGAGAGAGAGGGAGAGAGAGAGGAAGGAAGGAAGAAGGAAGGAAGAAAGGAAGGAAGGAAGGAAGAAGGAAGGAAGAAAGGAATGGAAGGAAGGAATGGAAGGAAGGAAGGAAGGAAGGAAGGAAGGAAGGAAGAAAAGAAAGAAAGAAAGAAAGAAAGAAAAAGAAAGAAAGAAAGAAAGAAAGAAAGAAAGAAAGAAAGAAAGAAAGAAAGAAAGAAAGAAAGAAAGAAAGAAAGAAAGAAAGAAAGAAAGAAAGAAAGAAAGAAAGAAAGAAAGAAAGAAAGAAAGAAAGAAAAGAAAAGAAAAGAAAAGAAAAAGAAAACAGATAATATAGGGATTAAAGTACTTGCTTTGCATGCAACCAACCCCAGTTCAGTCCACAGCATGGCAAATAGTTTCCTGAGTCCAGCTGGGAGTGACCCAACCCCTAAAGAAAAACTACTAAAAAAGTTATATTATTCTTTTTAACTGTTTTAAAATGTTTGGCCAACACTCGGCTATGGTTAGGACATACTCCTGGCTATGTTCATTTTCAAAAGTACAGTTAGAGTCCGGAGTCGAAGAACAAGACCACAGCTGGAGTAAAGCTGAACAAAACTTTAATCCATCTGCCAACAGGCCCCAAACCCCAAACTGGCCAGCTAGGGACATCAAGATAATGAAGAGGATTATAAGGGAAAGGGATATAGGGAGGTTCTAGCTGTCTAATGATCTTTAAAATGATTGGCTATTGTCTAGGGGTACCTTCCTATTGCTCCCTTGTGTCCTTCCCTGATAGGCTACCTGGTATGGTCAGATAGATTGGGGTGGTGTTAATGGAAATATGCTTGTGGAAACCTAGCATGTGGTTTATACCATGTGACTTACACAAAATGGCATCTCACGTTGTTCAGAACAGAAGATGCTGCAGGCGTCCTGCGTCTCAGCAATTCTAGTGGGACGGAGTCCTTTCATGAGAGGAAAACGGGTACACGAACGGTCGAATATGAAATATGACATAATTGAGACCACACAAAATGCATTATAGGGGGACCTGCGTCTGCATCAAAAGTGATACAGGCGAGAAACTTTAATTTTTCAGCTGATCTTTTTAAGTACAACTCCGGTAATGCAAGGCATTTCCACAGGAACAAAGGGCAGAGAATCTTAGGAGAAGGAAGACAATGATACCAAACCCTAGAACATACATATCAAAAGAACTAGCCAATACAGGTGAAAAGAAATCCTTAGCTGAAAGGGAGAAAGTTCTAGTTTAGAAAGGAGGTGTTCTGGTTTTGTAAGAAACTTCATATAACAAAGAGAAAACTGTTTTTGCTACAAAATTTTGCAGCCTGCCGGACTTAGTGAAATGCAAGAAAGATAGGAACTATTGTTTGGCACCAAGAAGCTGAGACCAGAAAAACAGGTAGCTGGCAACTGGCTAGACTCAATTTTTGAGTTGTAAATATACTTAGCCAGTGGGGAATTTTGGCCGTCTTTGGTACTGAAATGTCTTTTGACTGTACAATGGCTGAGGCTGAATTTCTGTAGTTTTGCAAGGGAGACAGAGTCAAATAAAAGGAAAGAGAAATATAATGTCACTGCCATGTCAGAAATATAGCCAGTAATCCACGCAGGGGTTATGATTGACTTCCACCGACAGGCCTTCTGGCTGAAATATTTCTTGGGGAAAATCAGGCACTTCACCAGGAAAGCCAATAGACACATCTGGTGTGTGATTCCCTTAATAATGGAGACATGAATGCTGCATGCTTTGAGAGAAGAGAAGCCTGCCAGGTGGTCTTTACAAAATAGCACTCCTCCTCGTTCAGAACCCAGGACCCCACAGTACTTGGAAATCAGATGGGATTCTGGGAATTAAACCCAGGTCGGCCACCTGCAAAGCAAACAACCAACCCACTGTACTATTGTTCCAGCCCCATTTTGTTTTATTATCATTAATAATTATTACATTTTTCGGTATTCTTTACTATTTGTCCTACTGTGGTTCACTCCTCAGGTCTGGTTGGCATGATGTATTGGTGGTTCTGTATACCAGAAGTTCCACTTGTGTGTCAAAGGCCTTAAAAAGAGTTCTTTTGTCTCAGTCTCATCAAGCAGTGTCCAAAAGTACCTGCTATGGATGTTCTAATCCCAGGCTGTACTGCTCATGAGGATGGTATGTAGCTTCCTGACCTGAGTTTAAAGAATGTGTTTTTAGCATTCCTAAGGTAAAATACTTCGGTAGGTGAGAGAACATGGTGAGAATGACACATACTGCCCTTGGGATCAATGAAACGGTTATGTTTTTAGAAGTTTAATTTTTCAGCCTCAGTTTCACAATGTCTCTTTGCCTGTTGAAAACTATGCTTCTCTCACCAGTTGGCCAAATCTTCCTGAATGCTGATCGTCATTTGGATTATTAACAAATGTTTTCTCCACTAAATTTATGAACTAAAAAGGTAAAAGTACTGTAGGTAGCTGGTAATGAATAACTATCTTTTCTCTCTCTTTCTCCTTTCCAACCCCCCTCTTTTTTGGGCTACTCTTTACATTGCTTAGGTCTTACTCCTAGCTCTGCACTCAGGAATCACTCCTGGCAGGTTCTGGAAACCATATGGAAAGGCTAGAGTGAAAATGGATGGGTCACATGCAAAGCCAACTTCCTAATTGGCTGTACTAACACTCTGGTCCCTCCCTTTTCTACTATCTCTTTGGTGTTCTCGAGGATCAAACTTGAACAATCTCTTCTCTTTCATTGCCCTTATAACCCTTCCTATAAGTGAATGAAGATTAAAGAAATGTCACTACTTTCCCTGCAAGACTGTGGCCAGGGTGAGGAATAGCACAACTGTAATCATTTCTAAAATCAGCATTGTTGTTGTTCTTTCCGTCGGTTTTATCAGATGGTTGTCAAATCCCAAAATGTTAATTCTCTCTGTCTCAATATATCTTCATGCTTTTTTTCTGTGTTGTTACATCATATATTGTGGATTTCTATACTATCTATAATATCTTCCTGACAAAGTTTCTTAACAATGAACTGCAGCCTCTTGGCCTAAAAATGAGAGATTAAAAGCTGATCAAAAGAATGATTCTGATTAAACAACACATCATTGGAATAAATCTTCATGGATTGCCTCCTCCCTTCTGTTTTTAATATTGTTCCCATCTATCATTTTCTTGGCAAATAAAAAAAAGGGAACCCCTCCCCAACACAAAGTCCCATCGTGAAGGTGAGGCTCAAGTGTCACCTAGCCACCACCTCAAATTCTCCTCCTTAACACCACTCCTGCTTTTGGTATTATGAACGAACCACTTTATGGCTCATTAGAATGTTAGCACCTAGTTTCCTGTCCAGTTTTCTACAGAACTCAAGCTGTTAAAGGGTAACCATCAATTAAATTACACTTACATCTCCAAATGTTTGTGCAAAGTCTGAGTGAATCCTTTCTTCTCCACTTGAACTGATTTCCAAGCACAAGTTTCAACAGACATCTTAGCCTGCTTTACTGTTTGTTGGGTTTGTGTGGGACACAAGCTTGTGACAGTCCCCTGAGCCAAATAAGCTTAGATCTATGATGGCTGCAGCCAAGCAGCAAAGTTCTGCTAGGGCATGACAGGAGGTTACTGTAACTTCAATTCTATACCTAAAGGCATTTGCTGACTGCTTATCATTTTATGGCCGCAGCTAGATAAATATTTCAGCTGTTGTTCTCAAGTATATGTTAACTTAGAAAGAACAAGTCCCCATGATGGGAGTCAGAGGAAGGTGATAAGGAATAAAATAAGCCAAGCCTTGTTCAGTGCTACAAAGGCTACTTTGCTACCTGAACAAAATACTGCTTCTGTCTCACTCTCTGTGATCAGCTGAAGTACTAGTTTCACATATTTAATGGTGCTATCTCCCAGTTGGGGTGTGTGTGTGTGGGGGTCTGTACTCCTAACATTGTGCTCAGGGCTGATCACTGTTAGTGCTTTGGGGAACTGTATAGTGCCAAGGATTGAATCAGGATTGACCATCTGCAAAGCAAGCACCTTAATTCCTCTGTTCTCTATCAGACTGTACTCTGGTTTATTTACTCTATGGATTAATATCATCTCCTATGCACTATCAACAGATAAAAACAGTCTTTTAGTTGCTTAAGATAGTAATCTCCTTAAATCACTAAATATGAAATATTTTTAGCCCACAATTGCTGAATCTATAGTCTACTATTTTTCTTGAGTATACTTAAACTAGAAGCAGGCATGCTTTTTCAGGGTTGAAAATATATCTACTAATTTCTATTGTATCTGGTTTAGTAGTTTAGTAGGTTTGTATTTAAGCCTTTCAGAGGTTCAGAAAGCATGTAAGAAGAGGTTATGTTTGTTTTAGTTCATGCCAACAGTGCTTTGCATGGTACCTTGTATGTACAATTTTCCAGAGAAAATTCCATAGAAAGGTGTCAATGATATTTAGATTAAATAATTTGTAGAAAAATGTATTTATTTTGTTTTGAGGATATACCTGGCAGTGCTCAGAGACTACCTTTGCTTTGAGCTTAAGGATCACTCCTGGCAGGCTTGGGGACCATACGAGGTGCGAGGGATTAAGTCCAGGTCAGCCACCTGCTAGGTAAGCACTCTGCTTACTGAACTATCTATGTGGCCCATTTAACTATTCTTGTTTAAAAATCTCTTTCCCTTTTATCTATAATGACAAATACTGTCATTAGCATATACATATAAAATGTTTTCTATTTAATATAAAAAACTTTTTAAGGCCATAGGAATACAGTTTGGGAAAAAATTATTGTCTTGGAGACATTTATGTTTAGAATATATAGACAATACCATAGTATTTGAAAGACAATTACTCTAATAAAAATCGCTCTATGGTGTTGCTTATGCTTGATATCAAAGTGTTAAAATTATAAAACAAAAATTTTGGCTGGAGCAATAGCAAGTGATAGGGCATCCCATATGATCTCCCAAGTCTGCCAGGAGTGATTTCTGAGTGCAGAGCCAGGAGTAACCCCTGAGCATCACTGGGTGTGGCCCAAATACCAAAAAAAAGAAACCCAGATAAAATTTAATAAAAGTACTAATGGCATATTTTACCTGAGCAATCATCCAAAATGAAATTAAGTATCTTCATAGTTTTCCAACAAAAATAATGGCACATTCCACACTGCTGTTAATTTAGAATTCAGGTGAGATTAATAGAAAAGTTATTTACATTGTGTCTGTGAAAGAAAAGTCATGAATACATTGATATAATTATCATTGTAATTTAAATGTTTAGGAGTAAAACAAGTTACTTGAATATCATTAATTAATGTTAACTCACAAATTTTTACAAAACATGCTAAATAATGACAACTAATTTTGATCCTTGTTTCTTTATATATTTCCCACACTTCTGAGATCAACACTGCAGTGTACTCATCTGAGAATATATTGAAACTGTTTCATATTGTGCTGTTTTACCTATTTTGTCTGTAAGTTATCAAAGAGATTTGCTAGGCCACTGAATTCCAAATATTTGGACTATTTCATGATTGCATAATGGAATAAGAATCAATATGTATTCTCTGAATTACATTATTTACATTTAGAATAACAGTCATTTATATCTGAGAATATGTATTTGAGAATTATATTTGGTTCATGTGAATATTTCAAATTACAGTGGCCCAAACTATGGTAAGGTTTCTTATTTAGCTGTATATTTCAAACTGCCAGTAAAACACTTGAAAACCACATTGAAGTATTCAAATCACTAACATTAAAGCTACATATACAGTGTAATGTATCTTGAGAAGTCAAGTGTACAAAATAAACTTGAGCCATATTATAGCATTATAAAATTTACAAAAGGCACGTTAAAGGATTTGTTTCATTAAATGTAGAATGTTTTTTACTTCCTCCAACCCTGATCTCCTACCCTATACCCTATAAAAATTATATTTAGGACTAGAGAGATTATATAGTAAAATGGGTATTTGCCTTGTATGTTGCTGACTGTGGTTCAGTTCCCAGCATCACATATAAGTCCCCTGAGCATTGTCAGAAGTTATCTTTTAGTGCCAGGAGTAAGCTTGTACACTGCTG
Source organism: Suncus etruscus (assembly GCF_024139225.1). NCBI lineage: Eukaryota > Metazoa > Chordata > Mammalia > Eulipotyphla > Soricidae > Suncus > Suncus etruscus. The sequence goes on along the minus strand of NC_064865.1, from coordinate 41,709,119 downwards.
AGTATGATCCAAAACCAAAAAAAAAATCTTATTTATACAAAAATCACCGTAAATGCTAATCATTTGAACATTATTTTTGAAGATAGCGGTCATCTATAATTAGAACGATTATAAAATATACTGCTTTAAAATTTATATACATGTATAATACAAAGTCTTGACAGTGAAGTTTGAGCAATCTGATAACAAGTTTCATTTTATTTATCCTTTAATCACTTAGTGATTTGGAAATTAGTGAAATTAGTTATTCATGATTGCATTCTGGGCATAGAATATTACTAATGGTGCCTTCATTGGTGTCCAGTTCCCTCCACCAAGAGGTCCCCACTTGCTTCCCACCCACTACTCAGCTTCTACAAGAAGTGCTTTGTAAATATATACTTATCTATACATTTTTGCATATATTTACATACACATATATACACATTGTGGCTTATAGTACTGCTGATAGGATGTCATATGTAAGACTTTACCATCTTCCTTTTTTTTTTTCTGGCCACACCCGTTTAAGGCTCAGAAATTGCCCCTGGCTTGGGGGGACCATATGGGACTGCAGTCCTTCCTTGGCTAGCGTTTGAGACACCTTACCTTTAGCACCACCATTCCGGCCCCATCTTTCAGCATCACCTCTTTCTCCTAGTTAAACTCTTCCCTATAAGATAGATGTTGCCCCCTCCCAGTCCTTTCTGTTGCCTGGCTTCTTCAAATGTCATGTTTCCTACTAAATACCAGTTCTCATGTTCTTTGTTTCCATTGCCTATGGGTAATCATTGTTCCATCATGTTTCTGTATTTGATCTCACTTTTTTTTTTTTTTTTTTTGGTTTTTGGGTCACACCAGCAGCACTCAGGGGTTACTCCTGGCTCTATGCTCAGAAATCGCTCCTGGCAGGCTCGGGGGACCATATGGGATGCCGGGATTTGAACCACCGACCTTCTGCATACAAAGCAAATGCTTTACTTCCATGCTATCTTTCCGGCCCCTGATCTCACTTTCAACAACTATAGGTAGACTAACTCAAGTCCAGAAGTTTCCAAAATTCTCCAATCTATCTTGTTATATAAATACGATTTATTATTTTTGAATCAGACTACATGGGTAAATGTAATCGAATCATGTACCAAGAACATCTCAGTTCTCTTAGAGTCAGTGTGGGCCACTGTCTAGAGCAGGGGTCTCAAACTCACGGCCCGTTGGCCGTTTGTGGCCCTCTGTAAAACGTTTTGTGGCCCTGCCCTAGAGAAATCTTTTGTTTTGTTTTAGTTGTTTGGGTCATACCCCCTAGTGCTCAAGGCTTACTACTGACTTTGCACTCAAGGATCACCCCGACTTTGCCTCCTGCAGCCCCCAGGTAAATTGAGTTTGAGACCCCTGGTCTAGAGGCACAATTTAGATTGTGACATGTAGGCCAAGATGTAGGTGCCTTCCACAGTCATAGTATGAACAGGGCCTGTCTAGCAGAGGGGCCAGACACCTTAGAATACCTTCATCATACTCTTTCGTCTCAACAATTTCTTATTTCTAGCATCTTCATGAACTAGGTCCTTTTTATCTTAGGGGGACTATTGTTAAGAGTGTTCATAGATCATGGCAGGCTCATGAGACCATGAGGTGCCGAGGATCAAATCAGGGTAGGCCATGTGCAAAGCAAGTTCCTTATCCACTGTACTATCAGTCTATCTACAGTAGATCTTTAAAAAATACAACTTTTTTCTTAATGTTGTGCTAAATATTTAAATTCGAATATTAAGTTTCTCAGGCTGGGGATTTACTGATAGAACACATTTTCCATACAGGAAGGCCTAATCCACCCCCTCAAAAACAAAATATCTAGCATTTTACAAGTCTAGCTTAGGTAATCATGCAAAACCTTTTACGCATTTCTGTATGTCAATGGATAGGTAAGTCAAGTCATTTTGAAGTCTAAATTTGGTTTGTCTGATGGTTAGCCTTGTGGTAGAGCTCTGACTGTAGGAGAATTAAAGGAACAAAGGTAGTGGCTAACCTATAGGGTGGACTGGGGGTCAAACCTGAGGAAAGGAATCCATGGCCCTCACCTGGGACAAGCTCTGCACATGCTACAATTGCTTTGTAACTTATTTTAACTTATTTTACTTATTTTGTCAGATATTTGTGTGCCGACACTTAGGAAATTTTCCCACTTCAGACTATCGACCATTATGTACTCAAAGTATGCTTCTTAATTATCAAGCTTCTAATAAGCTAATAACTACAAAATTATTCATAAAAATTATGTACCTCTCAGGTGCACGGATCTCAATGTTTCACACAGTACTTACATTACTAAATCCTCAATTCCTTAAAACTTAAGAGTAGACATGAGTGTGGAAAGCCAGTTAACTAGAGGGGAGGGAGACATATGTGCAAGGCCCCATGTTTCATATTTGGAGCCACATGGTCCCGTAAATACTGGCAGGGTGGTTCTGCTGAACCCCAGTGCTACATCCTTGGACCTCAGTGTTGATCAAACTGGCCCCGTTAACCATGAGTGGTCTTCAGAACCCCGGGGAGAATTTTCCCAACCCCCCCACCCCACAACCTTCCCCCTCTAGCCCCAAGTATGCAAGCTAGAGCTGGTTTCTTAATCCAGGCTCCTAACCACCAGATGGTAAAAGAAGCACAAGTAAACCAACGTCAGTAAACAGGATTTTACTGAAACATTTCAGAACACAGAAAATCTGTCTGAAGTGTAAAGTTACTGTCTTACACAAGAAGGACAGACCCATTTGCAAAGACTAATATGAGTACAATAAATATGGAGTTTACAGACTAATTTTTTTTTACACAGAAACTGCCCGACAGCCATAAAAATTTATATTTTAAACAGTGCAACATATAATTTAATCATCTGATTTATTTGACAGGGTTCTCTTACTCAACACAAATAAACTACCTGGTTTTCATATACATATATAATATATATTTTATGTATAGAGATATTCAACAATCTGTACAATTTCTAAACAGAAAACTCCTAAAAGGCACAATTTGTCTATACAACATGTACAAAAAAATGGCTGGAGCTGACACAAAACAACAATTATTGGTCAAAAAAGTTCATGATTGCACAAAGATTAGTCATGAGTTTATGTCAGAAAACTGTGCTTTAAGGAAAGGAGGGGTTTCAAAGAAACCTTTTAAGTGTTTTATATATAGACATATATAAAAAAAACAACCAAAAATATTCCCCAAAGACCCTCAAAATTAAAAAACAAACAAACAAAAAAACAAACCCCATACTAAGTTGCAATTACAAGCCTGTCTTCATCGTCATCACTACTAACGTCGCTGAACTGGGTCATGGGTTGCCCCCGGGGTCCCCGTCTTTTGGGGGACAGAGTCTGCTGGCCCCGGGGCTCTAGAAAAGCCTCTGACCTGGCCTTGTGCAGGGGTTCCGATGGGGCCCCGGGCTTGGCCTGCGTGGACTTCAGGTCCTGCTTGAGCTGGGTGGAATCTACTAAGGCGGCCTTCCCGGTGGTGGTGGTGTCCCTGTGACTTGGGCCATCGGGCCTGGCATGGTCTCTGGCAGGAGCAGGTGGATTTGGAGCAGCAGTGCGGTTTGCATTTTCTTGCTGCACTTGAGGGGAGCCCTGAGGAGATGCGGTCCTGCTCCCCGGGGCCTTGGGACTGGCTCCAGGAGGAGTCTGCTGGGTGGGAAGCACACGTGGGGGAGCACGGCTTGGAGCAGCTGGTGTGTCGGGGGCTCCGGGTGCATCCAGGGCCACTTGGCTCACAGAAGGGATCAGGGCGGGCAAGGCGATGTTCAAGATCTGCAGGCCCGGGGGTGCGTGTGTCTGCAGGTTGGGAGTGCTCCGGGGGGAGGACGGATTTGCAGCCACCACCTGCAGCCCTACTGCATTGAGGGCCAGCCCGGGTGGGTGCACTTGGGGGGTGAGATTGGCATTGGCTAGGCCCAAGATGTTGACCGTCTCCATGCTCAGGGATGGAAGAGGCTGGAGGGCAGGTGTGCTGAGATTTGGGAGGCCAGGCACCTGGATTTGGCCGATGGGGATGCAGGGCACCATGCCACTCAGCTCAGGCACTCCGGGGCCACTGGTTGTGCCAGAGGCTTTGGGGATGGGGTCCCCCGGAGCACCCACAGTGGTGTGGATCACGTTGACAGCTGGAATCGTGAGCTGCACTGGCCCCGCTTGGATGGGAACAAATGTGGAGTAGGTGAGGCCGGCAGGGACCACCTGGATGCCTCCGACAGGTACCATGTTGTAGGGCGTCCTGGACGGCTGCTGGGAATGAAGGGGAAGGTGGCTGAATAGGTGGGTCTGGGGAGCGGGTAGGCCAAGCGCCGGCTGCAGAGTTAAGGGGGGCTGTGTCTGTTCTGGAGGATCCTGCTGTGGGGAGGCTCCCAAAGGTGCTGCAGGAGGGCCCTGCTCGGTCACCGGGGGAAGTTGCAGCAAGGTGGTGCCCTGGAAGACAAGACAGAAATCAGCTTCTGCAGCAAAGCTGGGTCAAACCATAGAGCGCAGCGAGAGTGTTTAATCCTGATGAGATTAAAGGACATTTCCACTGTGTAAGAGATACAAGCTTTCCAAAAAGAAAACCATGATATCTTGATATATATATCATATATATGATATATCATATATGTCACATATATTTCTTAATTAATATAAAATTAATTAAATATTTAATATTTCCTTAATAAGAAATACATATGTGAGATATATATCATATAAAATTAATATTTTATATTTCTTAATGACGACTCCCACAAATGACTAATCCTCCACTTTTTTTCAATTGATAACCAATTTATGTCCCAATTGCTTACTAACTCCTAAAATAAAGTGCAAGGTGAAACTGGTACCAGTAATGTCAAAAATACCAGAAGAGGGTAATATTATATATATATATATGTATATATGTATATATATGTATATATATGTATATGTATGGTTTTTGGGTCAATCCAGGTGACAACACTCAGGGGTTACTCATGGCTATGTGCTCAGAATCACTCCTGGCTTGGGGGACCATATGGCATACTGGGGGATCGAACCGGGGTCCGTCCTTGGTCAGCATGTGCAAGGCAAACACCCTACTGCTTGCGCCACCCAGCTTGGGCCCCAATTTTTCTTTTTTAAATAAATTTCCAACTAAAAGAATCTAGGATGGCTTTAGCTCTCTTCTTCACTTTGTGATTATAAATGACAGTAATGTTACGCATCTGGCTAGAACTATGCATTTTTCACGCTCCTTTCCTGGATTAAAATCAGAGCATTTCTGCTGAATTATTACTAAGCAGTAGCAGGATTAGTATTACTCTCTTCTGGTATTTTTTGATATTACTGGCACCAGTTCCATCTTGCGCTTTTAGGTATTAGGAGTTAGTAAACAATTGGGACATAAGTTGGCTGTTATCAATTGAAAGAAAACTGAAGGATTAGTCATTTGTGGGAGTTGTCATTAAGAAATAGGCCTGCAGCTGCTCGTTCACTCATTCATTAGCCCATCCTAAGTTTATGGCACTGAAAATCAGATTTTCCAGCAGAGTAAGAGACTGGGATATAATTGTGCAGGGCACGGGTGACCAATCTGAAAACCACAAAATGTTATCAGAAGGAATCCATCCTGTCATCCTCCCCACCAAAATCATCATTTAGATTTTGTGTCTATATATCATACAGAAAGTATCTTATTACAGTAACTGTCTGAAATATTCGATATGACAATGTAATTATACACTAGTTTGGGGACTGGAAGAGATAGTACAGGAGAGAAGGCAAGTTGCCTTGCATTATACCAAGTTCAGTTCTAGTCCATAAGTCCCCAGAGCACTGCCAGGGGTCACTTCTAAGTTCTGAACCTGAGCACCACTGAATGTGGAACCAACTCCCCTCAATTATATGCCTACTTTACAATGAACACATTTTCACAGAAGGATTATTATAGTCCAATTATATCTAGGACAGTCTCTAGATAGTCTAAAAAAATCAAAAATTTTTTGGGGGGGCCACACCTGGTGATGCTCAGGGTTACTCCTGGTCATGCGCTTAGAAATCACTCCTGGCTTGGGGAACCACACAGAACACGGGGGGATCGAACCATAGTCTGTCTTGCTAGTGAGGGCAAGGCAGACACCCTATCATTCACCCCACCACTCCGACCCTAGAATCCATTTTTAAGTCTTGATTTTTCTTTTTTCTTTTTTGGTTTTTCGGGCCACACCCATTTGACACTCAGGGGTTACTCCTGGCTAAGCGCTCAGAAATTGTCCCTGGCTTGGGGGGACCATATGGGACGCCGGGGGGGTCGAACTGCGGTCTTTCCTTGGCTAGCGCTTGCAAGGCAGACACCTTACCTCTAGCGCCACCTTGCTGGCCCCTTGATTTTTCTTGTATTGCTTATCAAGTCAAAATCTTCCACACTTAAAAAGGAATCACGGGGCGGGCAAGGTGGCGCTAGAGGTAAGGTGTCTGCCTTGCAAGCGCTAGCCATGGAAAGGACCACGGTTTGATCCCCCGGCGTCCCATATGGCCCCCCAAGCCAGGGGCAATTTCTGAGCGTGTAGCCAGGAGTAACCCCTGAGCATCAAATGGGTGTGGCCTGAAACCCCCCCCCAAAAAAAAAAGAATCACATTGTAATCATCAACCTACACTACAGGCATCCTTCTAGAATTAAACCTCCCCCAGAAGTCAGCCAGAGTGAGGGCAGGAAATCATTCTCGATACACTTGGGGATTGCCAAGAGGCCTAGGTCTGCCCTGCAGCAGTTCACGGGCAGGATGCTTTCCCAAGATGCCACAACAATCTGCTCATCCAAGCCAAGTGAAGCCTTTATTTTTTGGTTTTGTTACAGAAATCATATTGCATTCTTGCTGACGTAGTGCCAAGTGTTTGGGTGATTTAGTGCATCTCTGTACCAATGACCAAAAAAAAAAATTAAAAATCCTCAAGAGTAAGCCATGCTATATATAGAACTTAAATCCATCTTTTTGGTTTTTTTGCCTGTTTGTTTGTTTGTTGTTGTTGTTTTAACTTCTGGTCATGCAGTGGTGCTAAGAGGTTACTCCTGGCTCTGCACTCGGAAATTACTCCTGAGGGTACATGGGACCATATGGGACCTTACCCACTATACTACTAGTCTGGTCTCTTAACCAGTGTACTTAATTAGTATATGTAGTTTATACTGAATTTTTAAGCAATGCGAATGTTAATAAGTACATTTTTAGATTTGGTTCTTTTACAATAAGGACCCACAAGACATGTCTTTCTTTTCCTTGAGTTTCAAAAAGAAACTAGATCATAAGGAATAACCACAAACTGCCATATTCTGACAGCCAGACAGCTCCCATATATAACAGGCCACAGGAAGGGAAATGCTGGCCCACTATTTACCTGTGTGAAAGCAACAGCTTTTCCTGCCTCTGAGGTTTTTAGATCGTCTGACTCAGGGTAGTCCACACACATTGGATGACAAGGGGACCTGGGTGTTGCCGGTGGGGACTGGAGTGCATCTTCTGAAGGAGGCTGCACACTATTTGCATCTTTTGCCACCTGCTGCTGGCTCTGCATCGGAGACTCAGAGTTCCGGCTGTAGTCGGACCGCACCGTGCTCAGCACAGTCATCTTGGTAGGCAGTGCTCGAGGTAGAACATCCATGGGGTCTGCATGCACCCCGGAAAAGCAATCACTGATCCTGGTGTCTTCATCAGTGCTCACAGAGTCCTGCTGGCTACCTCGAGATGGGAGGTGCTGTGGGCTGGCTGTGACGGAAGGAGCAGCCGACAGGACAGACTCTGCCTGGCTATCTTCATCATCGTCATCGTTTTCATTATCATCCTCATCTGGGCCATCGGATTCTTCAGGATCATATCCAGCCCTCTCATAACTGAATCTCTGCTTTTCATCTAATAAAAAACAACCAAGAGGATATGTTGCAGCAGGCACACTTTACAAGCACAGAAATGTAATCCTTTAAAAATCTTTTTATTGGCAATACACTGAGGAATATAAAAGAAGTTTCCCACCAAAAATAAATAAATAAATAAATAAATAAAAAGGCCCACAATACACTTCAGTTGAAGAAAAATAAATCAGTCAGACCATATATAATTCAAAGAAATGAAGCCTGAATAGAAAGTGGCATGGATAAGAAGCAGAATGTGTAATGAACATTGAAAGAAGAGAAAGGGGAAAACAGCTAAAGAAAATCAGAAATAAAGACCTCAAATATTATATCTGTAACCCCCCTGAAGAAAACTAAGGAGTAAAAATAATTTAAGAGATGTTTGTTTCTTTACTTCTTTGTATCTCCTCTTTTTTTTTTTTTTGTTTTTTGGGACACACCCGTTTGATGCTCAGGGGTTACTCCTGACTAAGTGCTCAGAAATTGCTCCTGGCTTGGGGGAACCATATGGGATGCCAGGGGATCAAACTGCGGTCCTTCCTTGGCTAGTGCTTGCAAGGCAGACACCTTACCTCTAGCGCCACCTCTCCGGCCCCGTATCTCCTCTTTTTATTGACAGAGTAATAAAAAAAACTGATAACATTTTGTATTTCTTTTTTTGTTTGTTTTTGGGCCACACCCGGTAATGCTCAGGGGTTACTCCTGGCTACGCGCTCAGAAGTCGCTCCTGGCTTGGGAGACCATATGGGACACCGGGGGATCAAACTGTGGTCTGTCTTAGGCTAGCGCTGGCAATGCAGACACCTTACCTCTAGCGCCACCGCGCCAGCCCCAACATTTTGTATTTCTAAGCAAAATAATTTTTGTTGACATTTGAATGGTATTTAGGACATTTCCATTTTCACCTGAGAGGTAATATCTAATATTTAAACTTCCTTCTATATTTTTTCACTTTCACCTAATGTCAGACAGAATCATGCTATCTTGTGTCAAAACTAAGAAATTTGCATTGGCACCACTGTCATTTACGTTTGTTTACATTTCAACATTTTGAGGCATCATTTCTGTTTATACTATTTCAATTCTTTATTGCTCTCAGTAGTTCTTTTTCCTTGAATTAACACTGATTTATATGTATCTAAACCCTGTTATCATTCCATGCCCACCACCAAAGTGAAAGTGTCCTACCCACAAGTCTACAGGACACTTTCAGTTCACTGCTCCCTCCACCCTGAGTAACCTCAATTATGTCGTAGGAGTCTGTGAGTTTGCTTTAATCAATAACTGTCAACAAATTGGGGGAGGGTGGTCTGAAAGGGTTCTATCCACAACCAGTCTTGCTCAAGAGTGATCCCTAGCAGTGCTCAGGGGACTATGCAGATGCCAGGAACTTGAACCAGGTATTTGTCACTATGGCCACATGCAAAGAAAGTTGTCTTTTGTTTTGTTTTGTTTTTTGGGGGGGCAACACCTGGTGACGCTCAAGGGTTATTCCTGGCTATGTGCTCAGAAATCACTCCTGGCTTGGGGGACCATATGGAATGCCAGGGATTTAACCTAGGACTGTCCTGGGTCAGCTGTGTAAAGGCAAATGCCCTTCCGCTGTGTTATCACTCTGGGCCATGCAAATAAAATTTATTTACCACCTAAACTATCTCTCCAATCTGATGATTCAACCACATAGTTTTTTAAGCAGAAACATGACCGAAAGTAATTCATATCCATTTTATAATGTCACATGAGACTGGAGAATAGTTTCAACATTCTATTCAAAATCTTACTAACTTTAAAAACCAAAGGAAGACGGCAAAACATTAATTCAATTCTTTGCCACTGAACTGTGATAAAGAAGATGACAAACTGTATCTATTTTAGCTGGATAAACAGTTTATCCCTTCTTCCTTTATATGTGATTTTTATTTATTTATTTATTTATTTATTTTGGTTTTTCAGGCTACACCCATTAGATGCTCAGGGTTACTCCTGGCTAAGCACTCAGAAATTGCCCCTAGCTTGGGGGGACCATATGGAACACCGGAGGATCGAACTGCGGTCCTTCCTTGGCTAGCGCTTGCAAGGCAGACACCTTACCTCTAGTGCCACCTCACCGGCCCCATACATGTAATTTCTAAAAGAGAAATATAATCAAACAAATAAGACACAGAGATTTTCCCTGGGCTTCTCATATAGTCTTCCTGAATTTATAGAAAAAATAATCAGAAAAGATCAGCTTCAAAGCAGTTACGGATAATTATTTCCTAAGTTGAAATGGACTAAAAATAAAACTTAATTATATTTCTGGAGTATGGGTTTAGGTCAGTCCTGGCTAATCCTGGTCTGTCTTCAGGAGTCCACCTGTGGTACTGGACTGAACTGGGGTCTGGGTCATGTGAGGCAAAATGCTTTAACCCCTGTGCCATCTCTCTGGCCCTCTGATTGGAACTTCTATATTGTTTATTTCAAGTACTTGTTTTATTTATTATTTTTTAAACACTCAAAGGTAAATCATATGTATTTCAGTTCAATAAATTCTTTAGAGCAAGAATCTTGCAAAACCATATATTAAAGGAACCTTAATAAAATAGGTGATATCCTGCCTCCTATGTGGCTGGTTTTATTTACCCAGTCCAATGTTTAAAACACTAAAATGAGAGCCCTCCCTAATTTGTTTTGAATTCTCCACAAAATACCAAAGAGGAAAAACGGGAACAAACAAAAACAGTAAAATCGAGAAGCAGTTCAAGAAAAAGCAAACAAGAACAACAAAAAAAAATAGTGTCAGGTGACTTAGGAAAGCAATTTACAAGAGGGAGAGAAGGATTTTATTCGAGACCATCCCCTACTGCTATGACTAAAAAATTACAGCAGAGCTTATTTTAAGTTAGTAACTTTCCAAAGCCATCATAAAACAGAGGTCCCAGTCAATGAAGCAGTTCAAACTGTAAGCAGAGAGAGAGCTTAGCTGTCTAATCTGTCTAATTTTCAGGAGAACACACTAAGCACTGGTCAAAAGACTTCTGCTAAAGATATTCAAGTGCTAAAGCCACTGTGCGCTGGTAGGATGGTAGGAATGTTCTGGAACAGGCTCTATGCCAATGCACCCACTTAAGTCTTCACAAAAAAGGAAGATTTCCTGTGCACTGTTTACATTGAGATCTGGGGAGAATAGCAGTAGCTGAGGGATAATTTACCCCATGTGGATGTTCTCTCACCACTAGGGCACAAGACCTTGTGATGTGAAGTCAACAGGCATTGTGGACTTTAGGACAGAAGAGAAGACTCATAGTGGTGGGAAAAGGAAATAAATGCATAGGAGAAAAACCACAACTCTCCAGCTGAAGAATGAACAAGGTTATGATAGCTGGAGAAGAACTGAGACAATGAGTCCAGAAACTAAGAACATGGGAGAGGGTTATCAGCAGAGACATCAAACATCTTTTCTCCTCTTCACGTCTCCTTTTTCTTTTCTCCTCTTCTCTCCCCCATAATGCCTCAGAAAGATGCTTTAATGAGAGGTAAAAATAAAATATTTCTAGAAAGGGAAAGGAGAAGACCAAAGATGCAGAGAGCAACCAGCACTATGGGGAGGCCTAAAAGTAAAACTGAATGAGCCATAAAGTGTAATCCAAACCTCACCCCAAATATGAGGTTTCTCTAGAGGAACATGATACTTCTGCTCGTTAGATGTAAGGAGAGCAACAGTATCTCTCCAAACCCAGCTCAACTCTCACTAGAAAAATAGTAACTCCAAAAGGTAACCCCTAAAGGTGAGTGTACAGGCAGGTTCACAAACTCTCTGTTAATCTGCACTGTCTTATACCAGACAGGCAGCTTTCAACAAAAATTACAAGGCATTAAAGACAAATAAAAAGAGAAAAGGCAATGAGAACTAGACAAATATAAAATGGATGACACAACTCTCAGAGAACTAAGCATTCATAATGACTCATCAAGTAAGAGGTTTTAAAGCTAGACAAACTTTTAAAAATTAAAAATATTTAATTAATTGAATGTCTACAGCGAAAGTTTATCAACTCGGTTGTAAATTTTGTTTTGTGTGTAATGTAAAAGGTATAATGAAATTCCACAAAGATGAAAAGAAATTATAAGAGTATCTTTATAATGTCTTTACATGTACAAGGAAGTAATATTTTTAAAGTTAGACAAACTTTTAAAAAAATGGTCAGTAGAGGGCCGATGAGGTGGCTCTAGAGGTAAGGTGTCTGCCTTGCAAGCTCTAGCCAAGAAAGGACCAAGGTTCGATCCCCAGGAGTCCCATATGGTCCCCCCGAAGCCAGGGGCAATTTCTGAGCTCTTAGCCAGGAGTAACCCCTGAGCAACAAACAGGTGTGGCCAAAACAAAAACAAAACCAAAAAAAGGTCAGTAGAAAAAAATAAGAATCAAAAATGCTCAATAAGAGGAAAACAATGAAAAACAATGATATAACATATGCAATAAAACATAAAAATTAAAATAAACAAAATGGCTAGGAAGGTGTAAAAAAGTTTTAGTTCACCCACGTAAGTAATATTAATGGAAAAGAGAGATTTGCCAGATTGAATTAAAACAAAAAAGACAAGACCAAAGCATACGTTGTTTTAATTTTTTTTTGTTTATAGACCACACCCAGAAATGCTGAGGTGTTACTCCTGGATCTTCACTCAGGAATTACTCTGGGGAATGCTGGGGGGACCATACAGAATGCTGGGAACTGAACCCAGGTTGGCAGTGTGAAAGGCAAGTGCCCTATTCAAACATATCATGTGCACAAAAATATATTTATGTTATATAGATTGAAAATAAAGATAAAATATATAATTTTAATGAACTGCAGTATAGTTGGAAAAATACAAATATCACACAATAGTTATCAGAACAACAAATAAAGATAATTAAAAGCATTATATAATGACAGTGAGATTGACACTGTAGGAACAAAGGGATTGACACTCTATGTTTGAGCAACTAGGCCAGAGCTTCAAAACAGTTGAGGCAAGGGGGCCAGAGAGATAGCATGGAGGTAGGGCATTTGCCTTGCATGCAGAAGGACAGTGGTTCGAATCTTGGCATCCTCTATGGTCCCCCGAGCCAGCCAGGAGCAATTTCTGAGCATAGAGCTAGGAGTAACCTCTCAGCGCTGCCAGGTGTGACCCCAAAACCAAAAAAAAAAAAAAAAAAAGAAAAAGAAAAAGAAAAAAATAGATGAGGCAAACATTGAAAAGTCAGCAAGAAAAATCCATAATTATTGTTTAAAGAGTTCAACAGTTTCCTATGTAATTGATGAAATAGGTGCACAGAAAAGCAGTAAGAAAATAGAGGACTTAAACGCAATACAGATGACATTTTTATAATTTTTTTCTCAGCAGAATATACTTTCTTGATAAGCGTATATGGACCATTCACTAATACACAACATAACCTGAGTTACAAAACAAATCACAATCATTTGAAATAAATAGAAGTCAGAGAGAGTAGGGTTTGTAATGAAAATGGAATCATAGCAAATATCCACAAACTGGTACAAAAGCTGGCTCAAAGGGCTAGATCTGCATCAAAGTTCTGAAGCATGATTCCTGGTTCCATACAGGCCTATGTGCTTCCAGGGAGTGGCTCAAGTGACTGCAGGGCCTGAGAACAGCAGAGAGCATCACCTGGTGCCAGCAATGAGTTGTGAGGTCTGCACTGTCAGGAGAGGCACCAGTGCCCCAAGCTGTGGGAAGCCCCACAACAAAAAAAATAAACTTACTTATAATGCTGGAGAGATAGCATAGCTGACCCAAATTCAATGTCAGGTACCACCTGAGCATACAGATCCAGGAAAAAAACCCCAGAGCATTACCAGGCGGGACCCCCAAATAGACAAAAGAAAATTTACATATTGGATAAATGTGAAAAATCTCCATAAATATTTCAGAATCAGACCACATATTTATAAACATTCCTTTGGCCTACTTGAAGGCCTCAAAGAAAAGTTAGAAATTTTCTGAACCATTCCAAATTAAAATATAGCATCCAAATTGCACATGGAGCTAAAATAGTTGTTAGAGGAAAATTGTGTGTATTAAGTACTTTTATTACAAAGGGAATCTCATATTTATCATTTAAGCTCTCATATTTAGAAATGAAGAAAATTCTGAAACTAAACCCAAAGGAATGAGCAAGAAAACAATAAAGATGAAAACTGAAATAAAAATTGACCAAAAAATCATTCAAATAAACCACAGTGAGTAATTTTTTAAAAGGGTAACACAATTTACAAACCCCTATTATTAGCTAAGGATAAAAGAAAGGAAATATAATTTACTGAAATTAGGTGAAAAAGGAAAAATATCGCTAGAGACTTTACAGATACTAAATGAGTAGGATCTAAAAAGAGATATCTCCTATAACAACTGAAATTTAAAATGAAAAAAAAAAACTACGCTGGCAGTAAAAGAATGATTATTCTTAAGAACATATTAATAAATATGCAAAAAATTTATGTTGAGACTAAAGAGCACTGGTTAGAAACAAGGAAAATGAAGAGAGAAATATACCGTGAAATCTCAACCTTGATCAAATTTCCAATGTAATCTATAGAAGCAATTTAATTCTACATAGTCAAAACAATTTGGACAAGGGTAATAATAATACCATGGAAATGAGAAGCCTGACCTCTAGAACTACTCCCTTTTAAAGGCATTGCAGAAAAAAAGGGGAAAACTCCTGGGAAAAGAGAGACAAGTGACGGTTATAGATTACTGGGAAGATTTCTATCAAGAACCACACAGGGTATTTTAGGGATGATGGAATTATGAGGTATGTTGGAGTTAAGGGGCAGGGGTACAACTCTAATCACTGGTTACAGATCCCAGAAGAGCACACCATGAAGTGGGTTTTATACATAGATAAAAGCGAGCAACCACGATGTAGGGTGAAATAATTCACTATGGAATAAACATAATAAACAGAGAATGCTACCTCTAGCTGAAGGATATGGGAATACAGGCGATAGGGAAGAAAGATGAAGGGGTTGTTGCCCTTAGGTTGCTAGCAAAGAACACACCACCTAGTGGCCAATTCTTGTGGCTAGCTATCTTGGTGATAGGAACTTGGAGAAATAAAAGATTTTATGGGGAAAGGTTTGATGCCTGGGTTTGAGCATCTTGTGAAGCTTAAGGGATCTCAAAGAAGTAACCTGTTTAAGTGGTCCTTGAAGTCATATGGATACAAATGAATTAAAGATCAAAAAAGAAATGATTAGGTTTTCCTTCTAGAAAAATGGCAATAGACAGTAACACCACAGCAATCACCAATGTATTAAGATGTCAACGTAGTTTCAAAGTACATATCTGATATTGTAAGGAAGTAAGTTTATAGTAGAAAGTCCTAGAAGACAGTTGAGTAATGAAGGGAAACATGACCAATAACATAATCCCTAATGTGCACAGTAAAGCCATCACCAACCCCAATAAAACACAACCTCAGTCCATTATAAGTACACACCAGAGATCCCCAAATCGAGAAATCATCTACAAAATAACTGATTAGTGACCTTGACACATGTCAAGGTTATTAGAGATAAGACTGAAGAAGCCAGTGTCTAGATCTAAAGAGCCATGATGAGGAAGAGCAATGTAGGCTCCTGGATGAAAGTCCAGCTAGAAGAGGAACCACAGGGGAAAAACTGATGACATTTAAGTTCTGTATTTGACTTGATAATATTCTACTATGAGCTTGAATTCTCAGTGGTGAGAAAATGTTGTGTGGTTATCTACTGTTCCACTTACAAGAGGAAGATGGATAGAAAGCATGCATAGGAACTCTGAAGACTAGCTCTGCAACATTTTTCTAAGCCAAATCTTTATGAAAATGACATGAAAAAGAACTCTGTCATGTAAGAGAAATAGCCCCAATGGGCTGGAGCACATACTTTGCATGCTTTGAATCTGATCTCTAGTGATCTCAAACACCCCCAGAAGTGACTCCTGAGCACAGAGTCTTGGAGTAATCTCTGAGCTACACTGGTAGGTGTGACTCCATCCAGCACAAAAACCCCAACCAAAAAACCCAACATCCTTATTGATGCTCTATCAAGACAACACAGGAACCCTTTTGACATCAATATAATCTCCTATGGATAAACTTGCACCACATCCTCCTTTGTAGTCACTGTCTATTTGAGTCCTCTCTTTGGTTGAGTTATTTTTCCTCTTTTCTACTGTTTGAATATTTCCTGTAGTTAATTGTTTAACTAGTCATTCTTGCAATCAGTTTCAACAATTCTCTTGGTTAAGTTAAAAGCACAGGAAATTTGTGCGTTATGCACCCAACCCAGTTTTTCTCAACCAGGGATAATCAGAGCAGAGCTGGATCTGATTAGAGCAGCACTGGCAGGGCCGGGCATGAGTATGTCTGGCCAAGCAGCATCAGCAATGGCTCCCGGGCCCCATGAGCACTGCCTCGGAGGCCTCTCTCAACCCAAATAAAATAACAAGAACAATATGAAAGAAGGTCACTGGTGAACTATACCCAACAAGCCAACTTATAAATATGCATGACTTCAATGTTTATTGGTACAGATACTATGAGCATCACATAATTATTTTATGAATGGAATACACAAAATGCAACCCGTAAGAAGAGTGCAAAGTAATAAGCGAGTCTTTTTAATTTCACAATGCATACACTGCATTTCTAGTGTAGCTAGGGGAGTTTAAGAATGATTATAAATCTTTTAAAATTTTAATTAGACACCTCTACATAATGGTTCAGTGTACGCAACGTATGCGAAGGTTTTAAAAAGAACAATGTAATTTTGGCTCCATTTCAACCCCACTAAGCCTTAATCACGCCAATTTCAGACCATTTTTTTTTATTTTGCAAGTTGACCATTTTAATAGGGGATGGGGCACAGAGAGTGGCCTCTCTACATACTCACAAGCCTATAGCACAGAGAGCAGTAAATGGGGTCTGAGACCCCTTTCTATAACTGTCCATCCCCAAGACAAAGAGAATAATGTTATCACTGTCATTGTGCCCAGAAACTCCTGAGCAAGAAGTTATCCATAAAGCTTAGAAATATGGAAATGAATTTCAAGTCATCACAGATTTACTAAATAGGATTGATATTTTTGGGTGATAAATGTAAAAAAAAAAGGTTAAATGGCAGATAACAAGGCACCTTTCAAACATCTAGAGGGCACCTGCAAAGCCAAAAGGCAATGTTTGGATTCATGTTAATGAATACTAAGTATCTGGCTTCATGCTGTTTATCCGTTCATAATCCTTCCCTTTTTTCTACCTTTGTTCCCCGGGTAAGAAATGGTGCTGAGAGAGAGAAAACCCAAAAGAAAAAAGTGACCCTTAAAGACAGTGACATAAAAATGCTCTGGATACCAAAGTTCACTGTCTTAAGACTCTAATATTAATCATTTGCGACTGCAAGTTACTGAAGTATAAGACACTATAACAACTATCTGTACTGGCCAACTACAACTTGTAAATAGCCAGATTAAGCCCTGAACATTATCAGGTATGGCCCCAAAATGAAAACAAAGTTTTTTCACCAAAAAAATGGCTCTTTTTATTTATATATGCCCTTGTAGATATACATTGTGCAGTCATTCTAAATTTTATTAATACTCAGTAAAATATTACAAAAATGCAATTGAAATAGATAGGGAGTAAAATATATAAAGTGAAGCAATATTTTTTGGTTTTGTGGGGCTTTTGGGGGGAAAGGATATATTTCAAGAAACCTGTCAAACAACTTCCCTGAAGTTCTAATCTTCTGAAGATGAATGTCTCAATACCAAGTAGGCCTAATCACTGCTGCCCGACAGCGCCACCTGCTGGAAGAGTGGGCAGACTTGAGAACCTCAGCTGGGGCGCCCTCCAAGCTCAGCACAGCCCCAGTATCAAAACACTTGTAATTTGTCTGTTCTTTTCTTATATGTTTATAAACATTACTCTGAAATTGAGACAAACAATGACAACCTGGGGGGGAAATTTTAAAGCATGCAATTATCTCAGTAATGTTTTTTAAAATAAAACCATTAAGATTATAGTGGACCAACACTGAATATTCATTAACCTGGGAAAGCCAACCAAAGATGGTATCATCTCTGTGCTTTTCATTAATGGGATTAACACTTCTTTAAATACTAATCCAAGACTTACTGTGGTTTCATACTGTGCATGGAAATTTTTCTTAAAAGGAGTGAGACTTTCCCGAAAATTTCAAGTAATGAAAGAGTCTAAAGAGTTCATTTAGTTTCAAAAGATGACTGGAAGTTTATATAAAATCAATTGAATTATTTTCAAAGTAAACATGGTATGTTTTAAATCCAGTGATCTGGCATCTTCTTATCTGCATTAATCTAAATGCTTAAAACGTTAGCAAGAATGTTCCAGCGACTCTTGGCCGTATTATATGGTGCACCCAGTTGAACAGTCAAAGGCACATATTAACATTCCTAGCATTGAAGTCCAGCATGTTGACAAAAAAAAATGTCCCCCCCTTTGGACTAGGACATGTAAAGAAAATAGCTAGAAGGATCATTTTTGACACAAAAGGTGAAACAAAAAAGTATTCACTACTACCCCAAGAAAACCAGGAACAAAATTCCTGAGACTAATTTTGCATGGCAAGAATACACTGGGCATGGACTAGGTCAGACCAGAGGAATTAAGTCTTTTCTTAAGCACATACAACAAAAGCTTCAGTTGGAATGGTTAGTTTTAAACAAATGGAAACTTCCTTTAAATACCAAATGTCCAAACTTTAATGGCTGGCTTGCTTAGGAATAAAAAAAAAGCCATAATATTAATTAATTCAGTATAAACAAGCTTTATAAATGTACTCCATATAATAAAATCAAAATAATAATTTATTTGTAAATAAAAGATAAAGCTGGTAGTCATTCAGTGCGTGGTTGCCGAGGGAAGTAAAAATGCTAAACAGATGAAGACCTCAATCTTCACCATAATATGGTACATTGATGTTAACAAGAACAACTCTCCATTACACATTATACCGACATATGACATTCTGGGTTACTGTGTGGTCAACGCTTGAGAGTAAGACTGGGATTTTTAGTTTAATGTTTCTTATTAAGGTTCTCTGATTTATAATAGTGTAGATGGTAGTTTGCTGTATACATATTTCCAACACCACAACTCATCACTTTTCTCTTCCAGAGACCCCAAATCTAACCCCTCTCACCCCCCTTCCCCAGCATTTTTGTTACATGCTCAGATTTACCACTGGGTGCCTTAATTATGTATATTTTAAGTCCAACATATGAGAGAGATCATTCTGTATTTATTTCCTTCTCTTTTTAAAATTTAATTTTATTGAAACCATTGTGATTTACAAAATTCTTCGTAGTTGAGTTTCAGACACACAATGAATCAAAGCCAATCCTACCACTAGTACCCCTCTCTCTCCAATATTCCCAAGTACATCCCATTCCATATAACAGGCCCATTTTAAGTTTAGAGTGTTAAAGTTTGGGTCTTTTGATTCCACTGTTGTTGACTCTGGCTTGGATATGTAAGTTCTGTCCTTTCTTAACACCACCAATGCACTGGCTCCTGGCCCCTATCCTTTCATATTTGTTTCTCCTTCTGCACTCAAATTTCTTTCCTGCTCCTTGCTATACTCTGGGGCCAGTCTCTATTTCCTATCTGACTTCTCTCAATATGATATTCTCCAAATCCATCCATGTTGTGGCACACTGCATGATTCTGTTGGTTCTTAGAGAAGCTCCACATTATTGAACTTTGTATATATACCACAACTTGATACAATCATTTGCAACTGGGCATTTGGGTTGCTCCCATATTTTGGCTATTGTGCAAAATATACACACATAGGTGTGTATATATTTTTTTGAGTTAATGTTTTTGTATGTTTTGGGGAAAATTCCCAAGAAGTGGTATTTGGGTCCTATGGGAGTTCTATTCCTATTTTTGGAAAGTGCTCCATATTGCTTTCCATAGAGGCTGAGCCAGAATTTTATTTTATAAATGAAGCAATGAAATTAAGTTAGGGGTGTAGCTTGTGGCAAAGCACATGAGTAAGGCCTTGGGTTTGCTTCCACCACAGCAAAAAAAAAATAAAAAAAAGGTAAAGACAGAAAAAGCAACTAAATAGAAACACAGAGTAAAAAAGACTTGAAATTTCCTCGCCCCCAAAGTCATAAGCTGACCAAAACATTACCAAACAGAAACGAGGTCTAAAAATAAATATGGCTTAATACTTTTAGAGTAACCCCTCTGTCCTTCAGTGAACAGTCATGAAGTTTGGTGCAGTGAAAGAAAAACTCAAATATATTTCCTAGTGATTATGTGCATTATAGAAAATATCAGTTAAATAACATATACAAACTCAGTTTTTCCTTAGATCTACAAATCCTTAAGTGTCTCAGAACTAATCTACAAAGTCTAGGGCAGTTGCATGGAAACAAATTAATATCCACCTGTGCTGTTTTTCTTTAAAGAGGTCCCCACCCCACCCCCATATACATCAGAGCAAGTCAAGATTTAAATGTATGCAGAAACTTCTTGCAGATACCGTGGAAATTAACTGTTTAAATACCTGAGACTTTCAGAAAAATGTGCTGAATCTAACAACCTCATGTTTACTGGTAGGGACCGAAGAGTGATGCAATGATCCCACTGTGGTTAACTTGAGATGCAGAAGTAGCTAGTACAGCTGTTTAAGAGTTCTACTCAGGAACCAGAGAAGCTGAAAACCAAGGTCTCATATGTGGCTTGAAATGTTTCTTGCACTGTACTGGTTTCCTGTAAGATAGGGCTCCTGTACAGGGGCTATTTTTTTTTAATCGCTATACTAAGTTGACACCTGGAGTCTATTCATGTAACTGGCAAATTTCAACGGTTTTTAGGAAGATATGGATGCCGAAAGCTATTCAGCTGACAGAGCATGCTTGGTTTCCACAATTGCCTTTCACCTGCCTGGACCACCTGCAGATAACCCTTGATAAGCACAGCTCTGAAAGACAAATAGTCTGAGAAGTGACCAGTAAGCAGTATCTGAGAAGCACTGTCACCTCTGCCTGGTAAAATCATGGAAGCTCATGACCAAGCCCGCACCTTGAGAATTTTTTGTTTGTTTGTTTGTTTTGGCTTTTGGTTTTTGGGTCACACCAGGCAGCGCTCAGGGGTTACTCCTGGCTCTACACTCAGAAATTGCTCCTGGCAGGCTCGAGGGACCATATGGGAAGCAGGGATTCAAACCATTGTCCTTCTGCATGCAAGGCAAACACCCTACCTCCATGCTATTCTCTGGCCCCAGCCTTGGGAATTTTTTTCAATATATATATTTTTTTAGTCTAAAGGAAGTTCTGAACAGAATAACAGCCAGTAATATTACTTCACACAAATTTTAAGTGTATTTGCAGAGTGAATAAGTTACATAGATAAATTTAGAATATGTTTTTAATGGTGAACCTAAGCAAATGAAATCCCCCCCCCGGGGGGGCCTGGTTGCCACAGAGTGATGGAATGTGTGTTCTGTGTCAGATGAATAGTAAAGGAGAAGAATGAGAAGTGAAATCAAGACCCCAGGATGCCACCAAAAGCATCTTGTGAGTCTGATCACCATTCAAGGTTTAAGACAAGCAGGAAGTGGAAAGTCCCTATCCTGCCCCATCCAGTTTAATCACCAAGTTTCCTTTCTGATGAAGAAAGAGCAGAAGACACTTGGTGGCAGGAATCTGAGTGGTGGAGCCTCTGTGACAGCCCAAGTTTCAGAAGTCACCAGGGTTGGGAGTTTGATCCACAGAGGAAGAGGCTTCAGCTAGAGACACAGACGTCAAAACATACTAACATATACTGTAAATATCCTCCCTTCTAATTTTTATGGAAACACATCATTTCACTGACAGTTTAATATGAATTTTTATCCTTAGAAACTGAAACTGAATGTGAAATTGACACTAACGGACAGAGCAGATGCTGCTCTTCCTGGTAAGGTCCTTTTGAAGTTGATCAAGGGCAGGATTTTAAAACATCCCAAAAACATTGAAGTAGGAGCAAACTAGGGTCTGGAGGTAGAGAGACGCTTGCCCTGCAAGTGGTTAACCCAAGTTTGATCCCCAGTAACCTGTAATGTAACCTGAATCCTGCCAGCATCGATCCCTGACCTCAGCAGATAAGGTCCTCAAACCAGAACAGAGCAACACAAAGAAAAGACAAACTAAATCCTTCCATGGGGAAAAGTCTACAGGACCAAAAATCTTCTAGACCAAAGAGAAAAATTATTTAACGGGTTCCATAAAATGGTCTCTAATTTAATATTGAGCAAGTTTTCTAAATTAGTTGTATCATTATTAGACACATAGACACAAAAATGAGAGGTCACAGGGAAAGAAAAAAAGTTATATGTCTTTCCAGCCAAACTTGACAACTCCATCTGATAAAGAATGCTGAAACTTTGAGATACATATTCCATAAAAACACCTTACAGAACAGAATTTTTTTAACTGAAGGGGATTTTTATATTTTAATCTGAATAGGGCAGCAATAATAAAGAACTCCTTATTACTCATCACTTATCTGAATACATTAAAAAAATCTAACACATCAGATTCTTCTAGTCATTACTACCCCAATTCTTACTATACAGCAGCAATACACAATCTTCTAACCCCCCAAAACAGAAACCAAACCCTGAGCAATTAAAATTCTAGGGTTCCAGATTTAAAAGTCTCCTTTTTGCTTTCTTGTTTCAAGAATCACGGAAGATAATCTGGATGTCTAATCAAAAGAACATGAGAATAAACATTTGAGAATTCCTAATACAACACAAGTATCAGGAAAATCACATAGCAGTTTGGGGGTGTGGAAACAACAAGGAATTGGTGTCATCAGCCCCAGCAGAAACCACAATTGCTCTGGTGCCCAGGGTCTTACTGGTGTACATGGCATGCCCTGACCCCCGCTGCTTTCCCAGTGTGCTATGTCCAGCTGCCCATCCTGCCTCACTCATGCTCTTAACTGCCTTAGTCCCCTACGCCTGGACTCAGATAACAAACACCTTTCGTGTGGAAAGTTTACCTTCTTCGTCCCCCCTTTCCAACTAGTATCTTCCCAACAATTCAACATAGAGTTAAATTAAGCCCTTCTCTGTTTTCTAGGATGCCCTGAACCATCCTTTTGCAACCATCCATCCCCCAAGAGTGAAGCTACTCCATCTCCCCAAGAGACCAGAGCACTTGAGCAGTGACCTGCTTGTGCCAGACAGTGGCTGTGGTGCTCAATAAATTAGAGAACCAATCAAAATGCAAATAGCATTTTCTTGCCTGAAACTCTGAGAACAGAATAGATCTTTGTCAATCTCAAGAGGTCATAATTGAGGAAGAAAAAGTGCAAGAGATAGGCACCTTGAATTATCTTCAAGGTTCAGATTCAGTAACCAATAAACTAAAAAAAATGTAAGTCCAGGGCCAGGAATATGGCTCAGTGGTAGACCTCCTGCCTTACAGGTTCAATCTCCAAATCTACACAGCCAACAACATAAAAGGATACTATGACTTCATGAACCCTTACAGAACCTCCTTGGCTGTTGTCAAATAGATAGGACTTCAATGTAACAGAATCAAATGCTATGTTATTACAACTACCTTTTGGCTTTAGTGGGGGAAATTCAATGAAAAAAAAACTAATATATCAAATTCTGAAGATAATACTATTAAATTTAATAAATATATAAAATTATTTTATACTTGGGCTAGAGAGATAGCACAGTGGTAGGGCATTTGCCTTGCATGTGGCTGACCCAGGACAAACCTGGATTCGATTCCTGGAATCTCATATGGTTCCCTGAGCCTGCCTGGAGTGATTTCTGAATGCAGAACCAGGAGTAACCCTTGAATGTCATCAGGTATGGCCCCAAAACTAAAACAAAACCAAAAAATAACCCTAAAACAAAAATTATTTTAAACTTAAATAGGTCCTTTTTTTTCAGCCATATACTGGGTTAGTAAGTATGCCTACCTCTTGCTAGATGTGATCTTAAGGAGCTGGAGACAGAACAGCCAACAAAAGACACAAAAAGTTATCTGTCCTGTGTCTGCTTTCATCAATGAAATAAATGAATATGAAGAGTGTGGTTGAGTGCAAAGGCATGCCAGCACACATTTCTGGTGCTGGTATTCTATGAAGAACAATAAAAGCTATGGAGACAAGGCATGCTGACAGGATAAAAGAGGGTTTTGTTTTGTTTTGTTTTGTTTTCTGTTTTTGTTTTGTTCAGCAATGTTCAGCTACTGGTTCTGTTTTTAGGGATCACTCCAACCATGTCTTGGTGAAATGTAGGTAGTGCTGGAAATAGAATTCAGTTAGCTGAGGGTCTGGCAAGTACTTTACCTGCAAGCACTATCTCCCCTACCCCTTTGGTCTTGATTTTGGGGCCACACACAGCTGTGCTCAGTGGTGATCTGATGGACTTGAGGAAACAGATGTGGTGCCACTGATCAAACACAGTAATTCTTTTGGGCCACACCTGGTGGTGCTCAGGTTTTATTCCAGGCTATGTTCAGAAGTCACTCAAGTGGATGCCTGGGATTAAACCTAGGCCAGTAATGTGTAAGGCAAACTACTCCATTACTGCTCTGGCCTATCAATAAAGTAATAATGATCTAAAAAAAAACAAAACAACCTAATTACCTAATTTGAAACAAACAAAACTAGTGAAACTAACTGGTTTTAGCACAAGACCTCATCTCAATCTCAGTAGGCTGTCAAGTTTGAGTTCTAACATACAACCAATTTCAATGGCTTCTGAGATGAGATGAAAAACACAATTTTTCCATGAATAGCACTTGAATGTTGGTGGTAGGTGTGGTAAATTCCATGCACAGAGAGTTGTGAAGTTATTGCCCTAAGATTCTAGAAATGCTGTAAACCAAGAACAAACCTAATTGAAAGGGGGAGGGAGACACAAAGAAAAGAGACAGAAATTCATGTAAAAAATCATATTGTATGGGGCTAAAGCTATAGCACAGCAGGAGGGTGTTAGCCTTGTGTGTGGCTGACCTGGGTTCAATTCCTGGCATCCCACATGGTCCCCCAAGCCTGCCAGAAGTGATTCCTGAGTGTAGAGCCAGGAGTAACCTCTAAGTGATGCTGGGTTGTGACCCCCAAACCCAAAACCAAATATAAATAAAAAAAATTATACTCCTTTGTAAACTTAGGGATCAATCTTTTACATGCAGAATACTCTACAGCTATTTCAGCTCATTTTTATGATTCCCTTTCTTTCTTTTTATTTTTAAATAAATAATACCTTTATTTAAACACCGTGATTACAAACATGATTGTAGTTGGGTTTCAATCATAAAAAAATACCCCCCTTCACCAGTGCAACATTCCCATCACACATGCCCCCATCAACCCTCCTCCATGACTCCTTTTCTGAAGACAACATGGAAGATTACTGTTATTAATTTTTACATTTCGCACATTTTCTAGTCCTATTTTTTCTTTTTTTGTTTTTGAGCCACACCCAGCAGTGCTCAAAGGTTACTCCTGATTCTGTATTCAGGGGACATTCCTGGCTTCTGGTGGTGCTCTGGAGACTCTATGGGTACTGGGGATCAAACCTGGGACAGCCAGGTGCAAGGCAAAAGCCCTATTTGTTGTGCTATAGCTCCTGCCGCCAGTCATGTTTTCCATTGTTATCTCTGCTTTGTTTTCCTACTCTGTGGATAATAAACAATACTTACTCAAATTGTTGCTCATTTATCCTAGCTTCTTACATCTGATTTGCTCAACAAAATGGCAATAAATAATCAAATAAACTGCCTCCATTAGCAGTGAATTATAATAACTGCAAAAGTATAATTTTAACCAAATGTATCACATCAAACAAAAATATATTCAGTGCCTAGCAATAAAAAAATCAGTTTTTTAGTCGTCTCTAGAAAAACAATATTATACATGTATCAATGCAATATTAGCATTGATTTTGTGTCTCCACCCACCCCCCCCTTTTTTTGTGGGAGGGCCTCCCAAATAGTGCTCAGAAGGCCTGAATACTCCACTGGTAACTTTTTTTGTTTTTTTATTTTTGGGCCACACCTGGTGACACTCAGGGGTTACTCCTGGCTATGTGCGTAAAAATCGCTCCTGGCTTGGGGGAACCACATGGGACACCAGGGATCGAACTGAGGTAGGTCCTGAGTCAGCCACGTGCAAGGCGAACACCCTACCACTGAGCTATCGCTCCAGCCTCACCATGGGCAACTCTTGACTAATCATATCAGTGATTCCATGCATGGGCCAGAGGATGCTATGTTGCTCAGGCCCTATGGTGCAAGGAATTACCTGCACCACTGTGGCAAGGTTTGATGCTCTGGCGGGGAACCACTGGTAATTGAACTGCAGGGCTGAATTCTTTCAATGTTAAATTTTAAATCCTGATAATGCTGTTCCTAGCATGTACCAACATATCAATGTATAAAACATTAAAAGCTCCATACTCTGTTAATTTGTTATGAAGATGCTAATTTATTAAGAATGCAACAATTTCCTCAGCTTTATTTCAAAGCTGGAGCATATGCTCTACAGGAGATATGCCCAGGTTTGATCCCTGTTCCCCTGGTCCCCAGCACCCTTTGGAGTGACCCCTGTCAACAGAGCCATGATCAGCACCTGAATTCTGCTGAGGCTATAAACAAACAATAGCATTAAGTGAAAAACAGTTGCTTCTTGTGATTCAAATACTAGACACATCAATTATGCCTTAAAAATGGAGTGACTTTTCCTACACAGACTGGTTTATTTAGGTAGATTACTGATTGTACGGTAAATTAAACACATTTGATTATTTTTAAAAACCTCTATTTTCAATGAAATGATCACAATTCTCTTTCTTAAAATTATTCTTTTAAACTAATAAGTAAATCAAAGTAATTAAATAAATCAAGGGAGCAGCAATTTCCAAAAAGCAGCTGGGTGATTCAATAAAAAAAAGTTAACTCTTGTTGATAACTTATGGATTAAAAGAAAATCCCAAAATATACATCCAGTTTCTGATTAGTTAGAATAACTAAACTGTCTTGTTTTTTCTCAAAGTTTGGCAGAGATAAATACTCGCACTTGAGGTAACATACTGTATTTTTCATACCATAACACACATACACACACACACACACACACACACACGTAGTTAACAAAACAGATTAACCTTTTAAAATAACAAATCTGGGGTCTATAAACAACTACTCAGAAATGGGAAACAGATTTAATAGACTGAGGTAATGAAGACAGAAAGCATAAGTGGGAATGGGAAGAAAAGTATGGACGCAATAAATGAAAATAGCATCTATGAAAAATATGGGGAAAGCCTTACCTGATTCTTCTGCATCTTGTTCGTCTATTAAACCTACTGAGATGCCTAAATCCACACATTTCTTGCTATGTGTCTTGGACTTCATATGTTTTGTCAGATTTCCTTAAGGAAAAAGAATGTTTACTAAGCTTACATAGCATTTATATATGTATATATACATAAATTTTGCTACTGCCTTTGCCAACACTGTCAAATCTTATCCTTATTTGAAGTCAAAATACAGAAGATGGTTTACAATCAATGCCAACAACTAACTCCAGAAAAATAAATTTGTTATCTTGATGCTGTAATAATCCAAATATTTATTAGTAATGATCTCTCAAGTCAGCCTCCTCTAGGGTTTCCATTGTCTAGTCCTTATTGATGACTCAACTGTCCTGTATACACTTTAAAACTATCTGCTGAGGGGACGAAGTAGTGGTGTGGAGCAGTAAGGCATCTGTCTTGCTGGCGCTAGTATAGGACGGACCTTGGTTAGATCCCCAGGCATCCCATTAGGTCCCCCAAGCCAGGAGTGATTTCTGAGCGCATAGCCAGGAGTAACCCCTGGGCGTCACTGGGTGTTGCCCAAAATAACAAAAACAAAAACAAACAAAAGTATCTGCAGAGACACTATTACCACATTTCTCCAATACATCTTGGAGTGCAAATTATTCAGCGGTTGTGCCCATGGACTCTCCCTTCCTGGACTTCTTTTCCTTGCCTGCCTCTCTGCGTTTGTTGCAAGCTATTCTTCAATAAGGCTCGTCTGTGGTGTCTGGAATACTCTAGATTGACGCGACATTTCAGATGGGTTTTCAAGAGCGTCATTGGTTTCTGATCACTGATTCGGGACCAGTTATTTGCAGGACATAGGGAAAGGGTTTTGCATTTTAGCAGGTCACTTTTTGTCCCACATGGTGCAAAGACACAAGGTGCCAGGCCTGGCAGTGAACCCCTATATATGGGGGCAAACATCTGGGTTTGAGGTCCCCAGGGGCTTCTAAAAAAATGTTTGTGTTCACTATGGTAGCTTGGTGTTTCTCTTTTATTCCTAGCATCTGAAATGCGCTGTGTTTAAATTTTAAATTTTAAGCTGGACTGTGAACTATAGTATGATTATAAGCAGGGTTTCTATTTTGCAACATGGGTTTGAAACACAAGGAAGGATTCTTGCAATAATCTCACTTCACCATGTTGAGCAAATACTCACAATAGTAGTATTTCTAAACGTGTGTTTCCCGGGGTAGCTTTATTTCAACCTTTGTTTTACAGATGAACTGGGATCCAGTAGGCACACTGGGCCCACACAATCAAGAATGCAGGGTAGATTTTTCATTGGAGCAAGCCACTCATGTAGAGTGACAAAGGCCACTACCTGAGGAGCCTGCCACCAAGGTGAAATGACCTCTTTGAAGAAAACAATCTGAATACTGAATTTGGGCAGGTGGGGACAAATGAGTGGTTTATACTTTTTAAATAACCTTTAGGAAAGCTAAAAATATCTGAATCATTGAATCAGATTTTGGGTCTGTAACAACTGAACATATGATTACACTGCTACAATTCCACTCCACTGACACTGAAGAAAGAAGTCTCTAAAACAGGGCATACTTGTTCGGACAGATTCTTAATCTTCGCAGCACTCAAGAGCACAGTGCTTAGAGTTCCAGTGCTCAAGGGTACCACCAGACCAGGTAATGCCTAAGATTCATCAATGCCTAATTTCTATGATTCAAGAGATAATATTTGGATTAAAATGTTTGGACACACCTGATATTGATATATACTTAAAAATGAAGTAAATAGAGTCAACTGTACAATTATCAGAAGATGATGGGCATATTGGTATTATTAATTTCTAATTTTCTGCATACTTTTAATTTTTTCACATGGAAAAGTGAGAAATAATGGTTTGGTCATCTTAATCTGGTTTAAATTTCCACTTGTTAAGTCAAAACACAGGCTTGGGGGGGGAACCATATGAGATGTTGGGATTCGAACCACCATCCTTCTGCATGCAAGGCAAACACACTACCTCCATGCTAGCTCTCCAGCCCCAAAACACATGTTTACTATTTTAAAAAAATATTACAAAATCTCAATGATAAGGTCTGCTAATATTTCTCTTTCTAAATGCTTTTTATTCCCTCTATAGAAAGCCACAGCAAGTTATTTAACTTCCTAAGTCAATGCATAATTGCACTAGGCAAATTTGAGTTTCATTAAGCATAGTTTCTCATCTATGCTTGAACTATTTTTTTTGTTTTGTTTTGTTTTGTTTTGTTTTGTTTTGGCCACACCCAATGACGCTCAGGGGTTACTCCTGGCTATGTGCTCAGAAATCGCTCTTGGCTTGGGGGACCATATGGGACTCTGGGGGATCGAACCACAGTTTGTCCTAGGCTAGCATGTGCACCGCTGTGCCACCACTCCGGTCCCTTGAACTATTATTTTTATATTACCTTTTACCTTTTACATTATTTATTATTATTATTATTACACTTGATTTTAGCCAAAAGGCCAAGAAGCAATATTTATTATTATTTTTATATTATTAATTTTATGACAAATTTTATATTAACCAACTTCTTAATTTAAACCAACTCATCAATTTAAAATAAAACAATTTGTATTTTAAATATGCTTATAAAATGAAAATATCCCCCCCTCCCCCAGTTTTGCAGGCTAATTTTTCTAAGAGAAATTCTGACCGGTTTCAAGAAAAACTGCTCAAAATCTTTTAAAATACAGGGAAATTTTTGTTTCTGGGCTCCTATCAAAAATACTCTGTTAACTTTCTATACTATAAATGAAACATTCTACAGAGAGGTCAATTTAGTATATCTTTCAGTAACTAACCTTTAAAATAAAATGGTGAAAAAAAATTAATTAACATTATTTTGAAAATATGCTCAGAAAATTGCGGGGACATAGCAATAGCATAGTGGGTTGGGCATTTGCCTGGCATATGACTGACCCAGGCTCAATCCTCAGCATCCTATATGGTCCTCTAAGCCTGCCAGGATTGATTTCTGAGAGCAGAGCCAGAGAGGCAGGAGTAACTCAAGCACCGCCAGGTGTGGCCCAGCAACAACAACAACAACAAAAACCTGAATTGTAATTTTATGATCCACATGAAGTGGGTGACACCCCCTTTCCATCAGCATCACTGATTCCGCTCTATAGACTACTCATCAGACCAGACTTTGCTGTCTCTGCACACCCATATTCAGGAAGCATGCCTTTATATCACTTTGCTTAGAATCAAATTGCCTAGAATAACAGGGTAAATCAGAGCAGGGCAAAATGTATTAGGCGTTAATCTCTGTGATTCTGTGGGTAACAGCTGGCAATTTAAAAGACTGGTCAAATTCTACAACCTCATCTGCAAACAGATCTACTATTATTTACTTTGAAAAGCACTCTGTAATTTGTTTACATCTCTTCACAGAAGGTCTGGTTTTCTAAAGGAACTCCACCATTTCAAGAAGGTAACTGTCATACCAACAGCTGAGTAATACCAAATTTCTAATGTTTGCTTTACTAGTCAGTTTCTGTAGCAAAGGCAGTAAGTGGTGGCTAGCACCAATTTAATGTGCATTCAGATTCGCATATTCAAGAAGTTAAAGGCAGAAACCGCTCACACATAATCATCACACTTTGAGCAACAATTTACTAAACACGGATCTAAAATTTCATTTGTTGCTGTTTTGAAGTATTTTCACTTAAGATTAATACTTAGTGGTTCAATCACTATCAGCCAAAATTATTCAGTGAATGGTATCAGTAATATTAGCCAAAAATAAAATAAGGTAATACATTTTGCTAGTCGGTCAATCTTTGTTTATTTTTATTTGTTTGTTCTTGAGTCACACCCGGCAACTTTCAGGGGTTATTCCTGGCTCTATGCTCAGAAATCGCTCCTGGTAGGTTCAGGGGACTATATGGGATGCTGGGATTTGAACCACTGTCATTCTGCATGCAAAAGCCCTACCTTTACGCTATCTCTCCAGCCCTAGTCGGTCAATCTTTAAAACCAAATGGACCAAGTCAGATAAAAGCCAATGTTAAATTAAAAAAAAAATAGCCTTTTATAAAAAAATACAAATTGCAGTTTTTATACTTTTTAAAGGATTTTATAAGACTTCTTTTAGATTCCTTTTTTGGTAATCTCAAGCAACAAAATTTATATAGCAACTCATGAATAAAGTTCCAAATTATTTGAGTAGTTCATCCATTGTACATTAACAGATCTGCAGAAAAGGTAAAATTATCCTAACTATAATAAAAGCATGCAATTTAAGTAAAAAAAAAAGAAATAATACAAAATTTAATAACTAGTTCTGCGTGCCCTTTGTAAACAATACAAGTTACAAAATTTTGAAACTGAAATTCAACAGAATCTTGATTAAAAAAAAAGCCACCATGGGGGGAAAATTGGTTACCCATACCTAAAATTAGATAATAAAACACAACTGCAGTCACCGTCAGTTTTTAAGTGGTTATCATCTCAAATTTATCTTTAATATTGTAACACCCAAATAAATTTTTAGATCATGAAAATTTGTCTTCTTCAGCTACAAAATATTTTTATAAGTGAATTAGTCATCAGGCTATGCAACTGTAATTTGAGAGTAAATTCAAAAGGGGCAGTTGCTCCTTCTAAAATATTATATTTATGATATAGATATAGATGCTCAAAGAGTATAATTAAAACTTGTTTTTTAAGAGATCTAGACTACAACAGGACTACAATACTGACAAGATGTAATTTACGTACAAGTCTATTTAAAGATTGCATCTTTGGGTCAACCAAGGTTGGGTCTCAGCATAACTAACTCAATTTACATGAAAAGTCCTACCTTTAGTCTTAAAGGAGAAGTTGCAGTATGTGCAATGGTAGGGGCGCACATCAGTATGGGTTCGTATGTGCTTCTTTAGCATACTAGGCTTCTTACAACGGATTCCACATTCTTCGCAGATGTACTTTCCTCTTCCCCTGCCTCGGACATAGACATACTCTTCATTTGATTTATATCTAATTTTAGAGAAAAAAAAATGAACGGGGAGACTGAATACTATCACTTTGAGAAATGACTGATTAAAAGAGCAATCTAAAATAATCAAGACAAAACGTTCAGACTCAAAATAACTTTTAAGCTAGTCAAAAGCAACAAGGGTGTTTTAAATTAATATGTTAATAGTTGATTCTAACCAGCTGAATGTACTCAATAATTAGTTTGAACTTATTTACCCTAAGTAACTGATCTAAGTTTTACCATCAAAATCCAATCACCAACACTATAATTGTTGAGTTATATCTGAGCTTCAATCAGCACTTAACTGGAGTTAAGTTGAACTACAATTGGTTGGAACAATCTGTTTTTCTTATCATCAAATTCACAAAATGAATGAACTCCTCTGAGAAGAGATTTTTCAAGTCATTCCTCTTGTAAATCAATGTGAAACACTGGACTCCCTGAAAAACTAAGTTAATTCCTAGGACTTCCAATGTTTCCTAAGTATTCATTTTTAGGTATTGAAATGGAATTAGTTAACATCATAGTAACATGTATGGTGCCCTCATGATTCTGCTAATATCTGAGAAATGTCTAACATTTGACTAAAACTGGCATGGGAAAGTGTTCTGTCACACAAAAGGAAATGTACATTTAAAATCTAAGTTTAAATGTACATTTAAGAAGTAAAATTTGTACTTGCCCTCCATCAAATATTTTAATTCTTCTTGGTTCACTTTTGATTAAGGAATTTTCTTTATCTTGCTCACTGTTAATTTCAGAGGCATCTTTATTGCTGAATTCAACTACTGTGGACTTTTGATTACCTAATGCTCTCTGAAAGGAAGAAAAAAAGAGAAACTAATTTAATAAAACCGTAAAACAAACATGCTAACGTTTCACTTGGAAATTAAACACGTGAGAGTTAGAGTTCATAAAATGCATTTCAAAAAAATGTAGTAAGTTTAAAGGTCCTTTATGCTATCTCTTCCCTTATTTTCATATATCTCTTTAAGCCAGAGCAAACTGATAAACATTCTATTTTAAAACTCCACCACAGTTCAACAACACCCCCATATAATTGCTTCACAATTCCCCACTTTGGTATTCACATATATAAGAGGAAATTTTTTTAACAGAATAGTCAACATCCTTTCACCTAAGAAATCACTCATACTGCAAATTAAGCTTATGTCTTAAAGATTTTGTTGTTTACAGATATAAAAGAATTAGTTACCTTTTGGTATAATAATGATTTATATTCCTAATAAACATGACTAAGAGCTTCAAATTCAATGTAAAGCAGAAGCCCTATTTCCCACTATTTCATTACCCTTCCTCCAAATACTCGAAAGCCATAATTACTGTTTAAATTTTATAGCTTCTCAAAAAATGTTAGACATTAGTATCATAAAGCCAGGATGAAAAGTCAGATTTTGTTTAATAATTATAAATGCCTAGCAAAAAATGGCAATGATCATGGAGGTGATAAAAGTGTACTTACAGATACACTATAGTAACGCCACTTAAGATTTTACATGATTTTTTAAAACCTCACAACTCACAATTAGTAGTCTCACGCCTCAATCCATTCCATTCACACATAACCTGATGTGGTAGACAGAAAATGAGTTTATATCCCATGAGAAAGGGTTTAGGTTTAAATCACTTGTCCAAGGTCAAGTGTTGACTTCAATCCTTTGGCCAAATCCAACACAAGGCCTGACTTTCATAATCTAGGGACTCCTCTGAGATGACTTAATAGTGACAGTTAAGTGATGGTAGGATGTATCACTGTAGGAAAGGAGGCTTATGTGGCCTTGGAAACAATATTCTGGGATCCCAATATCAGGAGTAAAGAAAAGCAATTTTTTTTTTATTTCTGGCAAACACATCTTTTCCCCACAATCTAAAATCTATGCTTTTCCTTGTATATCATTAACAGTAATTCTTGCCTTGTTTTCACCAAATTCCACTGTCTTTTGCTCACTTTCTTACGGGCTTCTATTCACCATTACTAAGGAGCTATGTGTCCAAATCCCTGTCATTTCTTTAGTCTTTATATGTTCAGCTATTCCATGGCAT
The DNA here is from genome assembly GCF_024139225.1 of Suncus etruscus. Taxonomy (NCBI): domain Eukaryota; kingdom Metazoa; phylum Chordata; class Mammalia; order Eulipotyphla; family Soricidae; genus Suncus; species Suncus etruscus. The sequence continues at coordinate 41,674,782 of NC_064865.1, read as the reverse complement.
TTTATGCTGGTGAGCTTCTTGTTCCCTTTAGTCTTTTTTTTTTTTTATTTCGAGCGAGGGAGAGGGGCAAAATTTGGTGATGTGCAGGGCTTACTTCTAGCTCTGGTTTCAGTCCTAGGGGACTCAAGGAACCATAAGGGGTATCCAGGAATCGAACCTAGGTTGCCCACAAGCAAGGCAATTGTCCTATCTGCTGTACTACCATAACTCTGGCCAGGAAGTTCTTTTTAACTTTAGTGTTCTTTTCCATTTTGAATGATCAATAAATCTATATTTAGACTGTGAGTCAACCAACTACCCAAGCTTCTATCTCTATAGTCACATACTCCTATGACTCAAATCTCCAGATATTCTGTCAAATCCATCTTTATTGATGATTTTGCATGCAATATCTTCTTCCTTAATCTATGATACATTACATCTTCCGAGTTCTTTTTCTTTCCTATGGACGTCCCTTTCAGTTTCCTATGTTAACTCTCCCAACTCATACACTCCTTTATACAGTTGTTATCTATAGGACTCACATAAGGCCCACGTCTCTTACTTTCATGTTTCCTGAGCATCTCATTAATTTCTCCCAATTATATTCTCATGAATCTTCCCCCTGTACCTCTTCAGATCCAAATTCAAATACACATTTCCTATGTGTAATTGGTCCCCTAGACCCTGGTTCTGAAGGAAAGTCAGGTTTCATTGACACTTCAGCAATATACTTGAAACTCTCAGGGGTCTCAAACTCAATTTACCTGGGGGCCGCAGGAGGCAAAGTCGGGGTGATCCTTGAGTGCAAAGTCAGTAGTAAGCCTTGAACATTGGGGTGTGTGACCCAAACAACTAAAACAAAACAAAACAAAAAAAGATTCCTCTAGGGCAGGGCCACAAAGTGTTGTATGGAGGGCCATTTGCGGCCCATGGGCAGCGAGTTTGAGACCCCTAGATCTAGAGTCTAGATATAGAGTCTAGATCAATTCTTACCATTAGGTCTCATCTTCCAAAAATGATTTAGCAGTTCTAGAATAGAATCTTCATATTTTCATAACATCATACTTCAAAAATGGTTTGGATGAACCACTTTTGACCGAAAAAGCAGCAAAGGCAATCCACCAACAATGCATATTTTTTTACTTTTATTTGTTTATTTTTGGGTCACACCTGGTGACACTCAGGGGTTACTCCTGGCTATGCGCTCAGAAATTGCTCCTGGCTTGGGGGACACTATGAGATGCAGGGGGATCGAACTGCTGTCTGTCCTAGGCTAGTGCGTGCAAGGCAGATGCCTTACCGCTTGTGCTACTGCTCTGGCCCCATATTCTTTTATTTTTATCTACATTTCCAGCCTCCAAGTAAGACAAGTGTTCTTTATCTGAACTAGGTTTTGTCTTATTACCATATAATTAAACAGACAATTAAATTTTTTTTGGTTTTGCATTCACACCTGGTGGTGCCCTGGGGTTCCTCCTGGCTCTGTGCTCAGAAATCACTCCTGGAAGGCAAGGGGCGCCATATTGGATGCTGGGATTCAAACCACCATCTGTCCTGGGTCTGAGGCATGCAAGGCAAATGTCCTACCATGGTGCTACTTCTCTGGCCCCTAAATAGTTTTTCTTATTGGGGTCCCTAGTAGTGCTCAGGGGGAAAGGATGAACGAGGACCACTCCCAAACATCAGGTTGGTGGTGTAGGTCTAAAAATTCTGCTCATGGGCTGGAGAGATAGTATGAAGGTAGGGCATTTGCTTTGCATGCAGAAGGATGGTGGTTTGAACCCCAGCATCCCATATGGTCCCCCGAGCCTGCCAGGAGAGAGTTCTGAGTGTAGAGCCAGGAGTAACCCCTGAGCGCTGCCAGGTGTGACCCAAAAACCAAAAAAAAAATTTTTTTTTTAAATAATAAAAATTCTGCGCTAGGTCGGGTACAATGTACCATTAAGTGGTACTGGTACCATTAAGCAGTGCTGAAGATTGAACCAGGTATGTCAGGGTATTGTTTTCTGCTCCTAAATTTAGTAGTTTAAACTTTCATTTTTTTTCCCAGCAATTCCAGAGCTGTGATTTAATTTCTTTCATTTGTGTATTTTCCTATTGTGGAGAATGAGGATGGGCCATACCTGTGGTGCTCAGGAGCTATTTGGCTCTATGTTTGAGAGAGTGGCCCCCAGAGTTACTTGGGGGAACATACAGACATAATGCTATGGTTTTGAGTCAATATTGGCTACATGCAAGGCAAGTGTTTTCACCCCTGTATCTCCAGTGCCACATCCCAGACTTCTGGCCTATCCTCTTGGCCCTCCTCATTCTTGTTTGGCTGGAAAATACCACTACTTACTTTTCCAAGATTCAGCTAAAACATCACCACTTTTTAAGTATCTTCCCTGATTCTACTCCTGCTTAATGTGATGACAGTACTGGGAGAGTAGCTCCTTCTAAAAGTTGTACATACTTCTATTATAATACAAAAACTGTGATATTCCCTTCAAGTAAATATGCTTATGAACCTGTATAATATGCTTGCAAACCTGTAGAATGAAGGACCTTTATTTTAAAATATCATATTTCAGTGTTATAGCTATTATGGTGCACTGTGTCCATGTAGTCAGCGACAGGCCCAAGGGCCACATTTTAATAAGCAAGGCAGGTACACTGCCACGAAGCCCCTCAAGCAAAGACTTCAAAATTGGAACGTTCAGAGACAAAACACAAAACCCTTAACTTAAATGATTTTTTACCATTTTTATAAAAGCAACTTTAATAAGACTGTCTCCATAAACTACCCAAAGTTATAGTTGTATGACCTCATTGTCGAAATGTTTAAGTTGTTAAGTGCATGGGTTGTTTTGTGATATTCAAATTCTAGAGTGATTCTGAGAACTACTTTAAAGGAGGACGTTGCGGGATAAGCATGGCAAGGGAGAGGTTAAGTTGGCCTGAGACGGGGTGAACAGCCCAGCTTATAAATTTCAAATGAAATGGATCAGTCACCAATAATTTATATGTCTGCAACCATGCCTGTGCAGTGACAAAACACAGACTCATCTTACTTTACTCTAATAGTAAAACCTTAATTAAAAAGATAAAATGAGGGACCGGAGAGATAGCACAGCGGTGTTTGCCTTGCAAACAGCCGATCCAGGACCAAAGGTGGTTGGTTCAAATCCCGGTATCCCATATGGTCCCCCGTGCCTGCCAGGAGCTATTTCTGAGCAGATAGCCAGGAGTAACCCCTGAGCACTGTTGGGTGTGGCCCCAAAACAAAAACAAACAAAAAAAGATAAGGATGATGGTGCAGTGGTAGGTCATTCACCATGAATGTGGATGACCTAGGACGGACCACAGTTCAATCCTCCAGCATCCCATAGGGTCCCCCAAACAAGGAGCAATTTCTGGGCACAGAGCCAGGAGTAACTCCTGAGAATCACCAGGTGTGGCCCCAAAACCAAAATAAAATAAAATGAATACAATATTAATCAAATGTTTTTCAAATATTCAGATAAAGCAGATTTTAAAAAAGTACTCAGGGCAAGTTATCATTTTCCAAATATCTCAAGACAGACCCATTAAAATTATGAGTATGATTCCTAGGGCAAACATATTCTTTCCTTCCACTAGCTGCACACATCAAGCATAAGCTGTCATTCGAAATTAAAATACAACTTCAATTAAAATGCTTAAGCACAGCAAGACATTAAAACTAGTTTGCATAAATTCTTTGACCATAAAAGCTATTTCAAGTACCTTGCTTAAGTTGCTTTTCCACTTGCTTGAATAGACCAATAAATCTGACTTGGAATGGGTGGTTATTGCTTGACAATACAGTGATTTTCCCATCTTCTGTTTGGAATTAAGAAGAGAAAGAGCAACTTTTGTAGGCAAGCCGAGGGGATTTGGATTACTATTGCTGACTGTCCAGTCTGCATAGGCCGATGTTTTCTGGTCACTCTGCAGCTGATGCAAGGCCTTCTGTCGTAACAGATAACACCAAGTAAAGCTGGTGGTCGTCTTCAAGCTGGGGAAAGAGAGCTGCCGCGTGTCTCCAGCCTCAACCACTGAGAGCATGGTACTTGGCAGTTGACTTTGCTCGTGAATATTCACTTTGTTGCCTTGATTTTTAATCCTTTCTTGGTTATTGTCGAGACATTCCAAAGGGGAAGCATGAGTACTTTCTGAAAGGACAGGTGAGGTTTTAACCGTCAGGGCGAGTGATGGGGATGACTTCAGACTTTCAGTCTCTTGCAGTTCTTTTATGGGTTCTACAGTTAAGGTCTTCGAGTGCCTGGATGATAAATTATCGGCTGGTAAAACATTCGCCAAGTTACTAGATTTACTACCAATTTCAGTCTGGTAAAACACATCCTGTTCCAGTATCACACCTTCAAGGGGCTCCGTAGTACAAACTTGCCTCACTAAGACAGGTTTCTTGTGTTTAACTTCATTCACTTTGGAACTCAACGATTCTAATGGTCTAGTCTCTGTTGCACATACAGCTCCATTTTCATCTTTAGCGCGTTTTTGGTGCTTTTCCATGGCAATGTCTAGACTATTTGCTGGAGAAAGCATCCTTTTACTCGAAGCAGAAGATTCTTGTTGTGGGGAAAGTCTACCGACAGACATTTTCTGAGCTGGGGGCATAGGTTGTGACAGAGAAGAATTTGAGTCCATCTCTGAAAAGACATTATTGCAAACAAGGTCTTCCTTCGGATTTGGCAAAGCATTCAGATGATCTTTCTGTGATTTTGGCATGGGATTTTGTTCACCAATTGGCACGATACTCTGACTAGCCTGGCAAAGAGGCTGACTGGATAGGTCTTGGGTGACTAGAATTTGTGGCAGCGGTGTGACGGTGGCCAAAGAGTAAGCTGGAACATTACTCTGCAGATGCACAGGTGGCGTGAATGATGGTGGCACCTTCTGCACCTGACCACTGAATGGCCCAAGCGTCAGTGGTGGCAGAGGGCATGAACTGGACATGGTAACTACTAATTTGGGTGGTAATGCTAGTGGGGTCGCTTGATGGTTGGCCTGAACAGGATCTGCAAGAATTGGCTTTGGCAAAGACTGTACAGAAGAGCAAGACTGACTGGCAGTGAACACCTGACATTGAAGTTGATATTTGGGAGCAAAGCAACCCTCATCTTTAGAAGGTACACATAAACTGGGCCCTGAATCTTGCTTGACACTCTGTGTAGACACTGGAACATTTTTGTGGCTAACAGGAGCATGGATTGGATTTAACAAATTTATACCCAAAAGTTGTTGGACAGGAAATATGTTAGTGGCGCTGGAATTTGAAATTTCGGCTTGTAGATCTTTAACTTGAGTTTGGGAGTACAAAGCTTTTGCTGGAAATTCAGCTAGAGATGTGTTGGCCAGCTGTGGTCCAACATTCAGTCTGGGAAGAGTGACCATTTGGAAAGACGATGGGTTCGCAGGAGACAGAGTACTCTCTGGAGCTATGCTTAAAGATATCTGCCGAATCAGTGGGCCCCTCCTTCTCTCTAAGAGAGGCACGTGCCCAGGTCCACCAAGGCCAGAAGGAGATGTTGGGGGTTGCATTTCAACGAGTGGGGCTTTCTGAGATGGAGTTATGCTTCCACAGTCAAAAGATTTGCTTCTGAAATCAGAGACCTCCATGGAAGTCTGCATGCAATTAATCTGTTCGGATGCAGCACGCCTCATTTCCCTGGGAGTTGCAGGAACATTAAGTGTATTAGAGCCTGCTGGCATCATGAGAAAGTCGGCTTTATTTAGAAAATCAATTTTGGGGGAAGCCTCAGATTTAGAAACGTCCTCTATGTCCAATGAAGCTGAGAAACTTGAAGTGTGTGACAGAGAACTCTCCCTACTTAGACTCCTGGAGAGAGTGGAATCAAAACTCGATTCAGTTGAGGAATGCTCTATCTCAGCAAGACGAAGTCTTTTCTTTTTGGGCGGCAGCTTCTCTGTTGGCAGTTTGGACAAGGTCTCACTACGCTGGGGCCAACTGAATTTGTCTGATTTTTCGTGATCATGGCCTTGGATTTCCAGGTCCCGGTCTGGTTCTTCTGTGACCAGAATTTCCGGGACTTGAATATTGTGCTGCCGAACGAGCCTCGAGGACTGCCCTAAAATGTGCCGTTCATTTGAAATCTTTCTTGGGCCTTCCTGAAGGTCTGCTTTAAGGGCATCTGAGTGAGTGAGCTGGGGAGCAGAAGGCACATTCCGACAAGTGCGCCCTTCTTCTTGGGCTACTCCTGTTCCTTTCAGAGTCCCAAGCTTGACTGTCTTGCTCAGTTCCTGGAATGAAACAGGGGAACCCCTTTCGAAAGACTCAAGCTTTTCGAAGGAATTGGGTCTACTTAGTGAGTTGGTATGCTGGATGACTGAGATCCCAGCTCCGTGTCTTTTCAACTCGACTTTCTCTGGGGTGGCTGCTGCATTGACCTGCTGCTCCAAGATGGTAGACAACTTGGGATCAATGCTCTGGTCGGGACCCCTGGCAACAAGCTGCATTTGGGAACTTTGCAACTGGATGTTTCTCTGCTGCTGGTCGTTTGTTACAGAAACATTATGCCTTGGCAAAACAGAAGCTGAGCCTCCATTATTTGGAAATTGAAGCCCCTCAGAGTTTTTAGGAGAAGATCCACTTTCATTTTGTTGAAGCTCATCATCATCCCCCACACTTTTCATCTTCCGCCTTTTTCTGATCTGGGGTGTCTGTTCCCAGACCCCCATGGAACCAGCTACTCTGTAGTGTAGGATTTGAGGCTGTGTGCCACTCAGACCAGGGCTGTGTTCGGGTTCTCTCATGGTGACTTTGGTTTTAGGTCCGTGCAACTCTGAACAATAAAATTTCTTGTGGTTCTCAAAATTTTCCAGTTTTCTATACCGGTTTCTACAAGTTTCACACTCAAACATTGTTCCGCGCCCTTGGTGGGACTTCTTTTTTTCCAAATGTCCAGGCGCTGAGGCCTTGTTCCTGGCAGAGATGACTTCACTGGTGGCCCCACAGCCCTGGTAGCTCTCGTCCAAGGACTGGCTCGTACCAAGAATATGATTTTCGTTTGCGGAAGAGTCCTCCACGGCAGCCTGTCTAACCAGGGTCCGGGGATGTCCACTTTGGGGCACAGAAGTGTTAGGTCCTGACACAAAGACATCATCATAGAGGGCTCCAATTTTGTCATCAAAGGACTGACTTCCCCTCAGCGGATGTGGCGGAGGTATTATGTTTGCAGGGACTGCTGAGTAACCAGTGGTGGGCATGGAATTACTTCTGGTGATAGGCAAACAATCAAGGGAAGGAACAGAGAGAAGAAATACTTGCTTCGATTTTTCAGTAGGGGTAAAAGGGGACTTTGGTATGTCAGAGCTTGAGCTGGTTCTCCGACCCATGGGTTTTAAGTCGAATTGGAAAGAATCTTTAAATATGTATGATTTGGGCGAATCGATGCTTCCTCGTCGGGAAAGAGAGGTTCTCCGTGGCTTTACACTATCTAGCTGCTTATCGTCTACCAAGGCTTCATTGTCCGAGATGAGCTTCGAGATTCGTTCCTCCAGAGTTTTGGTGGCCAAAGGGGGACGCATCTGACCTGGTTGCAATGCTTTGTCCCCCGCTGGCAGGATAGGAAGTGCTGGTGTGTTGAGACGAGGTGTAGGGGGCCCGTTATGCTTACTTGAGTCGTGGTCTGGGATTGGTAACGATTTGGCAAAGGGTGTCGGTGGACTAGCTGTCTGATCTGCACTTTCGGAACGGGAAAAGTAGCCCGAATCTGTACTTCCCAAACTTCGGGGGCTCAGAAGTTTCCCTTGTTGCTCCTGGGAGTAATCTGTTGCCTGCTGCCTTTGCAACTGGGCATGTGCTGTTCCTATATGCGACTCTGGCTTTCCTTTTGTCTGGCTCGCGTCTCTTGCCTGATGACACTTCTCACTGATTTCCAGGGAGGACACCCAGGGTGGATGTGACAATGCACTGGTTACCTGGAGGTCCTTGGGTTTTGCACAGGAAACATCAGCCTTTGAGTCCAGAACCTTGGGGCTCTCACCTCTTAATGGGGACAGGTTGACAGGGTGGACCACCACTTTTGGCAGTTCTGTCACCAGTTGGGATTCTGAAGACCTGTCCTGCGGCAAAATGTCACCAACCGCCTGCTCTGGATGGCTCAGAACTGGGGCTGATTTGAGTAACGCTTCGGAACTTGAGGCTGTTTTGGTGACCTGCGTGGGCTGCAAATCCATGGAGCCCGAGTCATTCTGTCTCTCATCCACAGTGGCATCATCGTCACTTTCCCCACTGTCTTCGACATCTGAGTGGATGCTAAGTGCTTTGGTAGACTCGTGGGCCAGAAACAAGCCACCCGAGTCTGGTTGCAAGACGAGACCCAGTTTGATCGTATGGGCGTGAGATTTTTTGTGCTTGTACAGATTACTTTTAGTCTTAAAGGAAAATCCACAGGTCACACAGGGGTAGGGCCGCTCGCCGGTGTGGGAGCGGATGTGTTTTAAAAGCACACTAGGCTTTGCACAAGCTCGATTGCAATACTCACAAATGTATTTTCCTTGCTTCTTGGGCTTCTGATCTTTCAGAAGAAGATTGCACATTTGCTCTACGCTGTGGTTGACAACAGAGGTGACGGGGGTTGAGTTATAAACTGGTGCGGGGGGTGACTGTGTCACATGAGTGGGACTTATGGACATAGGGGAAACAGAATCCATTTGCTGGTTTTGAGGGATAACCTGAGTTCTAGTGGGAGGTGGAGTCAGACCTACTGAAGAGGTCACTACTATATTACACACTTGTTCCAGCTTGGCAGTCTCGTGATTTTGCACATTTGTCAGCGACCTGGTGAAGCCTGAACACAATGGAAGCTGTTGAGTGAGTTGGTTGGGTTTCAAGACCAAGTGTTCAAGCTGATTATATGTGTGTGGAATGGGTTGTGCTGCTGCTGGCTCCTTCTTTGGAGCTGCAGGCACTTGGATGGCGTATGAGGTACTGGAAGAAGACGGGGACTGGGTGACAAATTCTTGGGATGTCTGGCTGGGGGCCTCTACTGAGCAGTTTTGCAAGTGTGAAGGGGGTGGTGCAGCCTTATTTGGTCTCAGTTTTTCTACGCTGACTGCATCAGAGGATCCCTTCTGTGACAAGGTGCTCAGTTCTGGCTCCATCGCTTTCAGTAAGACATCAAATGCGGTGCTGGCATATGGAGAGGAAGGAGTCCGACCATTGGAGGAGATACATTCACTGTGGTCAGTCCTGGTTTTGCTACACAACGAGTCACATTTGCCATCAAGAAAATTTAATTGGGAGGGCTCTGAGCCTTCTGATCGCCAGCGACGTAGTTCTGATGGGTGCTGCAGAAATAGTGGCTTCTTTGAGGACAGGGATTCTTCCAACTTAGAGGCCTCAGCAGTTATCCCCGGGGCCTCTCCATTGTGTCTGGTCGACTGCTTTCCATTTCTCACAGGGCTGCGGTGCTGGTGCTTGGCAGGCTCCGCAGCTCTCTGAAGAACTGGGAAAAATGGCTCTTCTGCATTCTGTTTGTGTTTTGCCTGAAGAGGATTTCTCAGTGGAGACTTGGGTATTTTTTTCAGGTGATTCTCAGCTACAATCTTTTTCCGTTTCACACCTTTAAGGGATTCTGAAGTTCCTTTTGTTCCAGCCTCTAAGATCTCTATTCAAAAAAAGAGAAAAGGAAATGAATTAGCAAAATAGGACACACACACAGACACACACAGACACACACAGACACACACACACACACACCAACTATAATTTCTTTTAAGAATTAAAATGACAGGGGCCAAGGGAAATGGCTCAGAGAGCTAGAGCATATATTTTGCATGCAAGAGACCTGGATTCTCTCTGTTCTATCTGTCCCCAGCATCACTGTTCGCAGTGATTCCTATCACTGAACTGGGAACAGTTCCAGATCATTTCCAGATATGACCTAACCTCTATCCCTAAAGAAAAATCATAAGGATGTTATCCCAACTGAAGATGGCAACATAGAAAATCATGATGAGTAAAACTGCACAATAACATGTGAATACTGAGAATAAATGTATATTTAAATAATCCCACAAATTGTACTATAAAATGCGATGTTCTTCTCTTGTGTTTAGCTTTTGTTTTGGGTGTGAGGGAGCCCCTTTAGCCACTCTCAGTGACACTTGGCAAACTAGGCCTACTGGTTCAGTAGGTTACTGAACTTACTCATTCAGTAAGGCTGAGGGGCTTCCCCACAGTGGATGTGGGGGGCCATGCAACACTGGATTTAAACTTGGGGCCCTACACATGCTGTTCATATACCCATGACTACTATGCTATCTCCCTGGCTCCAAGAATACTAAACAATTCCCTTTACCTCTCTGTCTCACTGAGGTCTTTGAAAAAGACCCTTTGAAATTAAATCATGTCCCATAACTCCTTAGCCTCTCACATCTTGAGGAATTTTTTCCACACACCAGTTTGGAGGAAATTGGCCCACTGGGGGAAACCTTTCAATGCTGGGTGTTTATTTGTCACATTTAGCATGTTTCCAGTTTTTAGCAACTTTCTACATCCAAGTATCACTCTAAAATAGTCTAATGAGAAAAGGGCTGTATTCTCATGAGAAAAAAACTATATAATTATTTTTAGAACAGAACTCATGATCATGAGACATTAGTTGGTAGAACTATGAAATACTGTTAATGTAGCAATTATAGCATTAGACAAAAAAATAAAATAAAAGCAAATCAACTTATTTGCTTGCAGCTCTTCACCAAAATTGTAAGTCATGTTGAAATGGCCATTAACTGAAAGTCATTTGAAGTGAACAAAAGTGTCCAAGTGGTTGCATTTATTTATCATGAATCCTATATAGGCAGATACATAAGTAAATACACTGAATTGCAGGAGAGAAGATACAAATTCATTTTTAGCCAGTAAATCTAGGAAGTAAATCAGCACCCAAAACTCTGCCAAGGATTATATATATTTAAGCAAACAGCATTTGCCACATTTGTTTCCATTTATTGGTTCCTTTCAGCACATAATAAAAATTATTCAAGTTTATATTACTTATTTGTAGAAAAGTAAAATAATCTCAATTTGTCATAATTTTCAAATTATTATAATGGACATGTTTGAAAGTTATACTAGACCAAAAACTACACTATAATAGCTAATATTTACTTGCTGAAGATAAAACTTAGAGAATAAAAATATTCTAGTATATAAAAACTAGTAGACAAAAAAATCCATGATTTCGCCAAAGTTGCTTTTTTACTCAGAAAGTCTCCCCTAAGAATAGTGGCATAGTGTCACACCTGAAATACCATAAGCAAAGAAAATGAGGTACAGGCATTTGTACCGGTGATACTTTTACCAACTGACATTGAACAAATTTGCTTTCATTTATCTGTGCATTCACTCATAAAAGGATGATTTCTTCTACAGGTCACTGATGCACTTTCTGCCTCTCACACAGGCAAACAGGCAGAAGGAACAACGACAATTATTATCTAAAGTGAACAGCTTGCCCATGTACTTCCGAAACACTCAGAGGTGGATTGTAATGAAAGCAAAAGCCACAGGGGGAGGCTGTTAAAATATATATAAACCTAAAGAGAAACCACTTGGAGGAGCAGCGGTTCCTAGCCACTCAGAGTAGAGCAGTTACAAGTGATTAAGAAAGAAAAAGGGGCCGGAGAGATAGCATGGAGGTAAGGCGTTTGCCTCTCATGCAGGAGGTCATCGGTTCGAATCCCGGCGTCCCATATATGGTCCTCCCGTGCCTGCCAGGAGCAATTTCTGAGCCTGGAGCCAGGAATAACCCCTGAGCACTGCCGGGTGTGACCCAAAAACCACAAAAAAAAAAAAAAAAAAAAAGAAAAAGAAACAAAACTGCCCATTAAAGGCCCCATCCAGACTCTGGCAGCCAGACCACAATTGGGCAGAGAGGTTTATTTTGTCACATTTGCATAATTAATGAATAAATTTTAGGTCAGATAGTTATTCATTAAAAAAAAAGTAAAAGATTAAACTGCCTCCCACTACAAAAAAAATGCAATAATTTAATTCAGTCTACAGAAGAAACTCTTAGAATAACCACATTATTTAAAAAATATCGTTCTGAGTATGGTTTAATAGCACATATTAACTGTACTTAAGAAAATGTGACTGCAGAAAAAGGAAGGAAGGAAGGGAGGAAGGATGGAAGGAAGGGTGGAAAGAAGGAAGGAAGGAAGAATAAAGAAGGGGAGGAAAGAAGGAAGGAAATAAAGGAGGAAATGAAAAAGGAAGCAAGAAAATAAAGGAGGGAAGAAAAGAAGGAAGAAAGGAAATAAAGGAGGGAAAGAAAGAAGGAAGGAAATAAAGGAGGGAAGGAGGAAGCGAGAGAATGAAAGGAAGGGGTGGAAATAAAGGAGGAAAGGAAAGAAGAAAAGAAGGAAGGAAGAAGGGAGGGAGAGAAGGAGGGAAGAAATAAAGGTGGAATGAAAAGAAGGAAGAAAATTGGAAGGAAGGAGGGAAGGAAAAAAGGAAGGAAGAAAGGCAAGAAAGAAAAGCAAGAAGGCAGGTTTTTTTTTTTTAAGTAACTTCCCTAAAAATTTCTCTGGAATGCATATAGTTGAGGGTGCTGGTAAGGAGTGATAGTCAAGGAGGTGGCTAGAAAGGCTGGAGTGCCATGATGGTACCCAGACTCCTGCTTCTCTGCAGGGTGCCAGAGAGTAACCCACAGGCCTCTATGAGCAGTGCTTGGCAGAAGTCTGCATCCCACCCTAGGGTTTTTTGAAAGACATAAAACCACATATAATGTATGTTTCCATTTAAATGAAAGCAGGTCTCTTTTGACACAGATGATCACCGGCTTTCTCTTGGCATACTTGTTTACCCTTGGTTCTCGATTTCAATTTTAACCCTTGTCATACACTACTTCTTTGCTTCACAGCTCTAGCACTCCTCTGCATCTGGTCAGCGACACCATGGAAAGGCTGGAAGCCAACGGCCTCTCAGTGTCCTGCCTTGTCTGATTGAGATTTTATGCTTGCAAATGTATTACTGAAATCTAATCATTTAGCTAGGGATGAACTCTGAAATAATCAATTATAGTTTGGTCTCTGTAAGCTTTGGTTTATTTGAAATTTTTCTCTTTTACTGAACCTTCAAGTACTGAGTCGGGGAGGGACATCTTTTCAGCAGTTAGCTTGATGCTAGATATTTTATGTTATTTTAAATTGTATTCATCCTTTTGTGTGGTTGTTCTCTCCCTATAGAAATATCTGAATGCTTTCCTCTTGAGTAATAATTCAATTTCAGGTCATTAAGTTCCTTATTGTTTTAAATCTATTTTATACTGATACTGCTGTGTTCTAGTTTTGTTCCTTTACTTCCATAATTCTCATTTTAAATGTCTCATAATATGTTTCAAGTGTTATTTTAATAAATATACTACAGGTTAATTTAAAAAACATTTATTTAAAATCACTTCTGAATCTATGATGAATTTTCTTTAACAATGAGTTTTTAGGCTTGGACTTTCCATGTGTTCGTTACTTTTCTACTGCTCAAGGCTCCAGAGTATTTGTGCCAGGGTTGGCATCAAAGAGATCATGATCTTCTGAGATTTGGGACATTAGGTCAATCTCTAAATCCAAAGACTTGCCTTTGAGAGAGAATGATAAAGACGATAAAAGATGTATAAAAGGAGGCTATGTATGCATTGGTCACATACAAGATGAATATTGCACAGATGTCCGGAGGTGGAACAGAAGCAAGTTACTATCCTTTGGTAATCAAGAGATATGGAGCTGATGTTTCTATCCTCTTGATTTTATGGAGGTATGTTTTATGTGCCAGCATGTGGCCTATCCTGGAGAATGATCCATGTACATTGGAGAAGAATGTGTATCCAGGTTTCTGGGGATGCAATGTCCTATATATATCTACTAGGCCTCTTACTTCCATTTCTCTTTTCAGGGCTAGTATATTTTTGTTGGGTTTCAGTCTGGTTGACCTATCAAGTGTTGACAGGGCCATGTTGAGATCTCCCACAATTATTGTGTTATTATTGATGCCCACTTTCAAATTTGTCAATAATTGTATTAGATAATTTGCTTTTCTCTCATTGGGTGTGTATATGTTTAGTAGTGTGATTTCTTCCTGTTGCATATATCCCTTGATTAGTACAAAGTGTCCATCTTTGTCCCTTACAACTTTCCTGAGTCTAAAGTTTGTGTTGTATGATATAAATATGGCCACCCCAGCTGATGTGCAGAGGGCTAAGTCAATTCAGTAGGAATCACTAAGGACTCTGTTTAGAAACCTATGTCTTTAGAGAATAATCATTTAAGTCAGTATTATTTGGGAGAAAGGGGCCAAAACAAGGGAGGCTGCATGTGGCAATGTTCAAGGCTTTCTCCTGACTATATTCAGACTGATGGAGGAGTCATATAAGTTCTTGGGGGACCATATGAAGTAGGGTTTTAACTTGGCTTGCTTACTGCAAAGCAAGCACCTTACCTGCTGCTGTACTATCTCTTGCCCCCCCCCCCTTTTTTTTTTGGTTTTTGGGCCACACCCGGTGGTGCTCAGGGGTTACTCCTAGCTGTCTGCTCAGAAATAGCTCCTGGCATATATGGGGACCATATGGGACACCGGGATTCGAACCAACCACCTTTGGTCCTGGATTGGCTGCTTGCAAGGCAAATGCCGCTGTGCTATCTCTCCGGGCCCCTATCTCTTGCCCCTTAGGGAAGTTATTTTTTATACCCACCTTACTCTTACTTCATTGCAAATCTCTTAGTAATCAGTTATTTTCTTCTGCCCGTCACCTATGTGAAAGGACATGACCTATGTGAAAGAACACACTATGGCTATTCTGACAGCATCTGGCTTACTTAACTCAAACTACAGTATGAGGAAGGTTTCTCGACCAGAATACCTTCAAAGCAACAAAACTGTAGTGGAGGGAACAACTTTACTATCAACACTTATGTATTTCAATGATTTTTAAAGGGAAATATTATTATGACAGGCTACATTGAAAATAAATTTGAGGAAGTGGAGAGAAAGATCTTAAGAGAAGTGGTAGAAAACAATCCAAGGGCAGAACTCCTCCATAAACTCATGTCTCCATCAGCTGTGAACAGTCTATTGGGCCTTAAAATAAGTTCACTCACTGCTTCATATGTAAACAGGAATATCCCTGAGAGGCTGGAAATTAAGGGGCATGTCTGGCAAAGGGGTGACCTAGATTTGATCCCGAGCACCAAATGGTCCCCCAAGGATCATTGGGTATAGCACTGAGGGCCCTTGAGCACCCTCAGAGTCCCAGGCGATGCTGAGTAATCCCCACAGTATCCCCCTTACGCTCTCAGAAGATTCTAGAAAGGCTGGCTTTGTGCTTATTTTGTTTTGTTGAACCAGGTTAGGGTTGAGCATGATTGTTACATGTAAAATCTCTATAGGAAACATAACATAAAGCAAACCCCAGATATAATATACCCCTGATATATCTACCTGATATGTAATCATACTTAGGAGAGGAACAAACTTGGCAATGTTGTCATTGCTAGAATCTCAGCCTTCTTGGACTTTGTTTATAGTCTCTATCACAAAGGGAGGCAAGAAGCTTGTGTGTGTGTGTGTGTGTGTGTGTGTGTATGTGTGTGTGTGTGAAAAGCAAAGGGATAGCAACAAACACATTTTCATTCATTATTGGTGGGAAAGTCATCTGGTCTAGCCTTTATGGAAAATAAGACAGGTTTCTCAAATGAATAAAGAATGGAGAATTTAGCTAACCCACTACAGCACTTTTGGTATTTACACCCCAAACACAAAAACATTAATTTGTAAAGATATTTGCACTATGTTTGCTACAGCTTTTAGTATAACAGACAGAATATGGAAACAATCCAAATATAACAACAGAACAGTAGATAAAGAAATCATTATATGTACACAATGTAAAAATATGCAGTCATCATAAAAAATAAAGCCATGCTGTTTGTGGCAACTTTGAGGAAATTGGAAGGTGTCTGGTGAGGGAAATGAGCCAGACACAGGTTGACAGATATGGAGTGATCTCAAGCATCAGAGAAATAAATCAGACAATATCAATTGAGAATAAATCTGACACTAGAACAGAGGCCTGAGAGTGCTAAATTCAGGGGAAATCAAATGACTGGGTAGACTAGAAGCTCCATGGCAGGTAGATGCCCTGGAGCTCATTCATGGATGGTGGCTAACAAGGTTAACAGTATGCAACACGACCTTATTACTAATCAACAAATAATGGAAGGGTGGATGAAGATGGGGGAAGGAAAGCTGGAACAGAGGTGACAGAGGGACAGTGATGAAGGGTCACAGCTGCTTCACAGGGATTTGTACATCAATGCCATAGACTTAAATTGGAACCATATACATTTAAAAATTAAGGTGAGGGGCGGAGAGATAGCACAGCGGTGTTTGCCTTGCAAGCAGCCGATCCAGGACCTAAGGTGGTTGGTTCGAACCCCGTGCCAGGAGCTATTTCTGAGCAGATAGCCAGGAGTAACCCCTGAGCACTGCCAGGTGTGCCCCCCCCCAAAAAAAATAAAATAAAATAAAATTAAGGTGAGAGGGTGGTAGAGGGGAGAGAAGAAAGAGAGAAAGAATGTACAAAAGCCAAGTGTGTACAATTCCTGGTTATCACATAACAAATGCAGAGAAAAGTTAAAATAAAAATAATTTTTGGGGCCGGAGAGATAGCACAGCAATAAGACGTTTGCCTTAAATGCAGAAGGACAGTGGTTTGAATCCCGACGTTCCTTATCGTCCCCGGAGCCTGCCAGGAGCGATTTCTGAGCATAGAGCCAGGAGTAACCCCCTGAGCGCTGCCGGGTGTGACCCAAAAATCAAAAAAAAAAATTTTTTTTTAAAAGAAAAGAAAACCGAAACAATTTCTTTGTTAAAACAAGTAAGTGCAGGGGGGGGTGGAAAAAAAAAAAAAAACAAGTAAGTGCTGTTAAGTGCTGTAAGTGCTGGGTTGGAAACAGGGAAGAGCTAATGCCAGTCCTATGTTTGGGGGGACACTCCAGTCAGTGCTCAGGGGACCATGGAAGTGTTGAGGATTGAACCTAGGCCCTTGAATGTAAAGCATTTGATTAGACCTTTGTATTATCTCCTTGCTCCTAAAATCCTGCTTTGAAGGAAAATGAATCTATTTCAGACTTTATTCAGAGCTAAATCAGGATGAAAACTTCCTGACTCTTCTTTGCAGAACATAAAAGTACCCATTTTTTCTTTAACAATTAAGAGGTAACTGGGTCATAAAATCAAGAGATAAAAGACAGGGAGATTATCCGGAAGAACTTTAATACAAGGGCAAAAATGCTACCCCCAGTTCAGCTAGTGACATTGAGCCTTTTTATTCCAAACAAGAAAGCCTGAGCTAGATTTGCTGAGGATTCTGCTGCGGTTTGCCACCTTTAATTGAGTAGACTAAGTTTTCTGAGAAAGGAAAAAAAAAATCAATTTACTTTCCATTCCTCCAAAGCTCAAACTCAATATATATGAATAGACTATAAATTATAGCTGCAAATCCACTACTGGAAATTTTCAGTAGGGAAATGGTTAGGCTAATTATGGCACAGACATTTAACATAACATTATACAGCCATTTTAAATAATTATGAAGATTGCACAGAAATGTGAAAATTGTGATATATTAAATATTTGTGCATATTCTTTTCCTTCCCGAGGGAGAAGCCTGGGCCAGAGGCAGATATCTGAGAGCACACAGAGATCACACAAGTGAAAATCCAGAGAGAATAAAGAGGAGAGAGAAAAGTCCAACACAGAAATTTGCAAAATCTCTTTATTTAAGAGGAAGCTGTAAATGAAAAGATACAAGGGGTAGGGAGATCAGAAAGATAAGAGAAAACCTGGGAAGGGTAGAGGAAAGAAGGTACAGCCAAGGATGTTACCTACCTATCACATTCCATAAACAGGGCTAAACAGAAGGGCACTGGATTGAGGCGAATTCAGATTAAGAGGATAATTCTTATCTCAGAGAACAGTTTTCAGTTGAATTCTAGGCATAAAAACCACATCACTACAGGGTAAGGGTGAGAGGATATGGTGGAGAATAAAGGTCGGGAAACACTTTCTGGGAATTTGCTTTCCTGTAAAAAGAGAAAAGGTAAGGATGGCAGTGTCAGGAGGAAAGGAAGAGTAAGGAAAAATTTCTTTCAAGGAAGGAAGAGTTGCATGTGGTTACAAACAGGAAGTGAAAGCCAATAGGATTCTTCTCTGAAGAGGAATTTTAAGGCATAGAAACTATACCAGAGCAATAATCATGAAGCTGCATTTACTTCATCTTCAAATTTTCCTATTCCTCACAAAATGCAATTCAAGGATCTGTTAACCTGGCCCAGAGCTCAATGTCCATCTGGCTCTCTCTCTCCAACCTTCTTTCTCTCCCTACTTTAGTTCTAGCTATACTGATAAACCTCCTAATGAAGCAATCGGTCCTCACCATTTCCTGACAAGTCCTCCTACTACATTCAGCTCTACAAGTCTCACCATTATCTACCCTTACAATACAACAACATTACTCTCAAGAAACTTACTTATTACTCACTCTCCTCCCTGTTCACATCCCTCCTAATTATTAACAAAAGAAAAATGGCTTCTTTATTTGGTCACACATTTTTCCATCTACCTTCTGATTAAATATAATATCGAAAAGGCCTTGTATTTACTATTAATTCCTATACTTAAGTCCTTATGAGGTATGAATGAAATGATCATTAAGGAAAAATGTTCTCCATCTTGGATAAGGGTTAGTGATAGTTCATGAAATTCAATATCTGTTCCTTATTTTCAAAAATGAGTGCAAAAATAGCTAAGTCTACTTCAGAGTACAGAAACTTGATGAGTGCTTTTTAATAATAATAATTCAAAAATAGTAGGAAATAAAAAACAGACGTTCTCAATTCATCAGAAAGCCAAGAACATCACCTCTGGGACATTTAGCTGAGATCAAGTGAAAACACACAAACACACACACACAAACACACACACACAAATGAGAGCAGTTCACTAGGCCCATTTAGCTGAGATCAAGTGAAAACACACACACACACACACACACACACACACACACACACACGAGAGCAGTTCACTAGGCCCCTGCACTGCATGGGTAACATAGTAGACTGGCCTGCCTGAGTCTGAATACAAAAATCATAGGGGAAAACTCGCAAAGGTGAAAGTATCACCTAAATTTGTGACAAAGTGATGAGAGCCAAACACATACACAAAAGAGATACCACTCATTCTCAAGCTCTTTTGGGTGGGCACCCATCTGACATTCCCAGAGCAGAGACAGGGTAGATAAGCAAAGAAAATATCACCCAGTAAGTATGAATGTAGGGTTCTGCTGCCCTTTTGGAAATAAAATAAGTCAGATGCCCTGCCCGGAGCATTCTCCTCTCACATGGGGCAATATTCTCACACTTTAAATAGCCGGGAAAGAGTAATAGACATGCCACCCAAAAATCAAAGGTAAAGACCACTGAGGTTGGAAAGAACAGAAGATGTAAGAAACTGTCATGGGACCAAAATCAATCCCATACCAACAAAACTAGAGATCTGCAACAATAGGAGAGAGATTGGAAACAGAACTGCTTAAGACTGAAGCTGAGGGGCCGGGTAGATGGTGCTGGAGGTAAGGTGTCTGCCTTGCAAGCGCTAGCCAAGGAAGGACCGCGGTTCGATCCCCCGGCGTCCCATATGGTCCCCCCAAGCCAGGGGCGATTTCTGAGCACATAGCCAGGAGTAACCCCTGAGCGTCAAACGGGTGTGGCCCAAAAACCAAAAAAAAAAAAAAAAAAGTGAAGACTGAAGCTGAACTAGGAAAGCAACTATCCAAGTTAGTCTACCACCAGCCTGCTAGGAAATGAGAGCAGCCTACTGAGACTGGTGAAGGATAAGAAAGAGAGGACACGCCCTCCACCATCAACCACACCAATAGATAGGCAGCTGAGGCTGAGCAAAGAGTTCTTTTTGTTTTTTGTTTTTGTTTTTTTGTGATTTTTGGGTCACACCCGGCAGTGCTCAGGGGTTATTTCTGGCTCCAGGCTCAGAAATTGCTCCTGGCAGGCACAGGGGACCATATAGGGTGCCGGGATTTGAACCGATGACCTCCTGCATGAAAGGCAAACGCCTTACCTCCATGCTATCTCTCCGGCCCCGAGAAATCAATCTTTTTTTTTTTTTTTTTTGGTTTTTGGGTCACACTCAGAGATGCTCAGGGGTTACTCCTGGCTGTCTGCTCAGAAATAGCTCCTGGCAGGCACGGGAAACCATATGGGACACCGGGATTCGAACCAACCACCTTTGGTCCTGGATCGGCTGCTTGCAAGGCAAACACCGCTGTGCTATCTCTCCGGGCCCTGAGCAAAGAGTTCTAACCCTGAGAGATCCCTAGCAGCAGCAAGAAAATAAGGAAGTAACAGGTCATTCCACTGATAAAAAAAACTGGAGATCAAGGGGTCAGAAAGAATGCTCCAAAGAACTCCAATGCTGAGTTCATGATTGTATGTAGGAAGTTCCAGATCAAAATCACAGTAACTCAGTCTTCTTAGTACCACTAGGAACAACTCCCAACTCCTGAGTCCAGGTTAGCAGCCAAGTACGACCAAGTGTAGCCTTAAAACCAAACTCAAGCAAACTAACAAGAATTAGATCACAATGTGGTATAATGAGCCAACAACAAAATTTAAATGTATCCCATCTCCTAAACGGACAACTGCAACATCCCAGGCAATAACCAAAAAGCAAAAGAACAATAATCATTTTCAGCCATTAAAAACTCCTGACCTCAGTAACTAGTTTATAGATTCTACCAGAAAGTCACAGAAATATAAGAAAAGCACAGTGCATGCATTAAAAAAAAAAAAAATCCATGGTTAAGAGCTAAAATAATCAATAGAACCAGACTCAGAGATGATTCAAATGTTACAACCATCACAGCATTTTAAATAGCAGTGATTATTATGCTAAAAGATTAAAAGGAAAGTTGACAACATGCCTTCACAAGTGGAAATTTAAGCAGAGGAAAGGTCAAATGAAAAAAAAATGCTATAAGTAAAATCAGTAACAATCAGTAACATAGATAAAGAAAGCCCTCGATAAGCCATCAGACTTGGCTTGCACTAGTGAATGTTAGACAAGCCGATAAAAATTGTGTGAAAGGGAGTGCCTTCACCCTGGTATAAGCCATGCAGAGTAGATGATGGAGACTGTTTCCCAAGGCCAATGCCCACACAGACCAGCAAGAGCAGTAGAGTGAGTCCCATGGGCTTACAAAAAATATACTGTGGGGGTTGGAATAATGGTACAGTGGGTAGGTCACTTGCCTTACACATGGTTAACCCAGAGTCAATCCCTAGCATAAGGTCACTAGAATCCTTCTAGAAGTGAACCCTACATACAGAGCCAAGAATAAACCCTAAATCCTAATGGATGCGGCCCAAAATGAACCAATGAACCAAACCAAAACAAAAGACAGTAAATTGTGAGTGAGAGGCAGCAAAGGAAACAGCAGGAGTTCATAGCTGCAAGCTGCAAACAATATAGGTAGACTACAAGGGGTTTGCCACCCTACAATGACCCTCAGAAGAAGTCTAACTACCCACTGGTGATAGAAACTTCAGGCGACAGAGGGAAAGGAAGAATGGCTGCTCAATAAATAATAGATGACAACTTCCCCAAATTGAAGAATGAGTCTGGAGCACTGATCCAAGAGGCCCAAAGAATGTCAATGAATCATAAACACAAATAGAAACAAGTCAAGGCACACTGTGGTCAAAATTCAGGAATCAATGAAAAGACAGACTCCTTTAAGCAACAAAAGAGAAGCATAAAGCCAGAGTGATAGGGCATTTGCTCTGCACATGGCTGACCCGGGACGGATCGGGTTGGATCTCCAGATCTCATATTACCCCCTGAACCTTCCAGGAGTGATTTCTGAGCACAGTGCCAGGAGTAATCCCTAAGTACTGCCAAGTGTGGCTGAGAGAGAGTGAGGGAAAGCGAGTGAGCGAGAGAGAGAGAGAGAGAGAGAGAGAGAGAGAGAGAGAGAGAGAGAGAGAGAAGCAAAACCTCATACAAAAGGGGAAAATACATAAAATTTATAGATTTCTCTAATGAAGTCCTATGAACATGATAATGGGGGTGATATCTACAAAGTAATAAATTAAAAGAACCAACCAACCAAACAAACAAACTCAAGACTCCTCTATTCTTCAATGTTATCTATCACTCAGAGTTGTGAGTAGGATAAAAACATTCTTTGATTAAGAGCATCTGAGGACATTTGCATCTCTTAAACTGCCTCTTAAGGATATTGAATGGTCTCATAAAAAGCAAAGGCCATGCAGCAACACCCATAGATACAAGACAACACATTCCTTCATATCAACACTTTCTCTAAATGTCAATGGACTCAACGCCCATTTAAAAGGTACAGAGGCCACATGCATGGAACAGGAAACAAAATCCAACCCTCTAGCCAGAAAAATAGATAACACAGTGAGAAAGGCATGTGATTGACCTGGGTTCACCAGACATGGTCCCCTGAGTTATCCACCAGGAGTTATCCCTGAGTACAGAACCAGGAGTAAGGCCTGAGCACTGCAAAACAAAATCCAACCTTCTGTTGCTTACAGGGGTTCACCTGAATTCTTACAATAAGCAGACTCAAAGTTAACAGGTTAAAGAATTATGAAGGCTAATGGTAGACTTTAAAAAAAAAAAAGTAGAGATCGCCATACTGCCATCAGACAACATAGCAATCAAGTTAGTCAAAATTAAAAAGAGGGGGCTATGGTGATAGTATTACAGGTGGGGTGATTGCTTTGCATACAGCTGACCCAGGTTTGATCCATAGCACCCTTTATGCTACCTTAGTCCAGCTAGGAGTGATCCCTGAGCAGAGCCAGGATTATGCTATGAGTACCACTGGGTATGGCACAGAAAAGAAAATAATAAGGATGATTATAAGAAATATAAATGTACATCTTGGTTAAAGGATCAGTAGATGACTTAATTCTTACTAACATATATGCACTGAAATAAGGGGCAAGAAAGTTTCTAAAATAACTGCGATTACATCTGAAGATATAAACTAATGACAACAAAACAGTAAGGGGAGATTTTTAATACCTTACTCTTGGAAAATCAGCCAGCTAGAATATCATTAAAGAAATAAAATTCCTATAAGATAAATAAGAACAATTGGGCATATAAGGACTCTTCCCTACCCTGAAATCAACATTCTTTTCCAGAGCACAGACTGTTATTCAGAATAGATCATATTCTAGGACATAATTTCAATGGCCATAAAGTTATAGAAAGAGAAAATCATATCAAGTATTCTTTTTTCAAAACACAGTGCTAGGAGGGTAGAAGTTAATCAATAAACAAGTTGGGAAAAGTTCAAGTATTTGTAAAACTATCAATTTACTATTAAATAACTATTGTGTCCAAGAGAAAATTAAGGAGAAATAAAAAAAGATTTCTTGAAACACAAAGACACAGCTATCAGAAGCTCTGGGATACAGAAAAAGCAGTACTAAAGGTGGGGGAAACACATAGTAAGTCTGGCTTACAATAGGAAAGAAGGAAAAGGTCAAATCAAAGACCTAACCTCAAAGATAAGAAAATTAGAAAAAAATAAAAAATGAATTCAAGATTAAGTAAAAGGACAAAAAAATCAGAACAGAAATCAATGATACTGAAATCAAGAGAACAATATATTGGGGCAAAAAAAAAAACAAAAACAAACAAACAAAAAAAACAGGAGCTATTTTTTAAAAGAATAAACTAGACTGATAAAAAACCTTATGTATACTCATGCAATAAAAAAGAGAAAAATTAAAGTAACTTTGATCAGAAACAAAAGAAGAAAAATTACAACAGACACTTCAGAAATATAAAATAACATGCTAGCTGGAAAACTTACAAGAAATGGATGAATTCTTAGAATCACTTTTTCCCCCAAACTAAAGTCCAGCTAAGAGATGGGTTTACTAGTGAATTTACCAGACTGTCAAATAACTGTTTGTCTATGCCAGGGGTCTCAAACTGAATTTACCTGGGGGTTGCAGGAGGCAAAGTCAGGTGAGGCAGGGCCGCATAAGGGATTTCGCTTACCGAATATTCGCAATAAAAAAATCGCATTAGTAAGGAAAAAAAATCGCAAAATATCGCATTAAACATTTGCATACCCCGAATGGAACTGCTTGGGGTAAGCGAATGTCTAATGCAATTTTTTCTTACTAATGCGATTTTTATTGTGATTATTCGGTAAGCTAATAATCGCGAATACTGCGATATTTGAAGGCCGGCCATGGGCCACAAAATGTTGTATGGAGGGCTGCAAACGGCCCGTGGGCCGCGAGTTTGAGACCCCTGGTCTATGCTTTGCAAACTATTCAGAACTACAAAAGAAATACAAGTTTCCTTCCTAATAGCACCCTATGAAGACATTAGCCTAATATAAAAAAGATATATTAAAAGAAATTATAGGCTAATATAATATTACTTATGAATACTATTGTAAAAATCCTCAACAAAATCACAGTGGACTGAATCCATCAAAGTCTCAAAAGGATCAGATACCATAATCAAATAGCATTTCTCAGAGGGATGGCTCAATACATACATCAATTAAATCAATTAAGCAAATCATTAAACATAAAAAGTCTTATAATCATGTTAACAGATGCAGAGAAATAATCTGTCAAGATCCAATATAACATTCATGATGAAAAGAACCTCAACAAAATCGGAAAAGAACGAATATACCTCTCAAGAGTGATGGCTACTGACAACAAACCACAGCCAACATCATACTTATCTGTGAAAAACAAAAAGCCTTCCCTTAGATTAGACAGTCACCACTATTATTCAATGTGGTTTTAAGTTTTTGAGACTGCAATCAGGCAAGAAACATGAAACCAAACAAATCCAAGCTAAATAAAAAGTTATGTTATCACTATTTATAATTGTTACATAGAAAGCCCCCTAATGACTCCATGTTAAGACTTAGAAACTAAAAAATACAGCATATGAACAGGCTACAACATCAACCTGCAGAAATATGTTTCATATAAGCATATATGCATATAATAAACAATATGAGACATAAAAAATAACAAATCCTCTCAATATAGTGCTCAGAAGCACCAAATAGCCAATAAATCAACAAAAGATGTTAAAGACTTATACATAAAAACTATCACTTTTAAAAAATAGGAGAGAAACAGGAAATAGGAAATTATTCTATATTCATAGACTTAATTAAAACATTGTCAAAGGACTAACCTACTCAAAGCATTGTTCAGATTCAATGCACTGTCTGCTAAAATTTTAATGACATTTTTCAAACACCAATAAGAAATTTCTACTAAATTTGTATGGAATCATAAGACATTTTTTATTGGCCAAAGTAATTCTAAGAATACTTTTCTAAGTTGAAAGGTGTTAAAGTTCTGGATGAAATAACACTATAATATAAAACTATAGTAGCTAAAATGATGTGATACTGAAATAAAGACAAACATGTATGAATTGCAGCAAGGAAAAGTCTCTTCAATATATGACATTGGGAAAATTGGATAACCACAAGAAAAATATGAAACTGGAACTATATCTCACACCACTCACAAAAGTTAATTCAAAATACATTACGATGCTGAAATTAAACCAGTATCCACAAAATATATTCAGAAAAACATAAGCAAAATAAACATAAGCAAAGAAAACATAAGCAAAAGTGTCTTCAATATTTCCATGACAAAGATAAGAAATAAAAACAGAAATACGGGGCCCAGGGAGATAGCACAGCGGCGTTTGCCTTGCAAGCAGCCGATCCAGGACCAAAGGTGGTTGGTTCGAATCCCGGTGTCCTATATGGTCCCCCGTGCCTGCCAGGAGCTATTTCTGAGCAGCCAGCCAGGAGTAACCCCTGAGCACCGCCGAGTGTGGCCCAAAAACCGAAAAATAAATAAAAAATAAAAATAAAAACAGAAATACATGAAATCAGAATGTTTACACAGGCAAGAGAAATTGGCAAAAGAAAATAAAAAGATCCAACTTAACAGGAGAAAAATATATCTCCACAGATCCATGACATAAAGGGCAAATATGTGATATATGTATGTGTGTATATGAAGCATACATAAAGCTAAACAACAAAAGTGCAACAATTCAATCAAAGTATGGTGAGATAATATGAACAGACATTTCCCTGAAGAAAACATACAGATGGCCAGTAGGCATATGAAAAACAATTCACTTGTTATGAGGAAAATAAATATCAAAATGACAATGACATATCATCTCACATAAGCAAGAACAGCATATATCAAAAAGGCTCAACAACAATATTGCTTGTAATGTGAGTCACTGTCAGTGTGAATGTCATCTGATTTAGCCTCTATGGAAAGTAATATAGAGGTTCCTATTAAGAGGCCAGAGAGATAAGCACAGTACATTTGCTTTGCATGCAGCCAAATAGGGGTTTGATCCCCAACATCCCATATGGTCCCCGTGGGCCTGCCAGTAGTAATTTCTAAGCACAGAGTCAAGAATAACCCCTGAGCACCATCAGGTGGGACCCAAAAACCAAGAACAGGAAAAAAAAGTCAGAATAGATACCCTCAACGTCCCAGGATTCCATTTCTTAGGATTTATTTTTCAAACATAAAACATTACTTAGAAAAGTTATATGCATCCTTTTTATTGCAGTGCTTAGTACAACAGCCAAGATATTAAAACAACTGAATAAGAAAGAGATGAATAAGAAAGTTGTAGTATAGAAGGGTCACAGCATCACAGTTCCTGAATCTCTCTGTTCACTGCCACACAACACCAAGCAGATTAACCTCCTGGCTGATGACTCTGATACTTTCTGGGGTAGCCTCCATGTCTGATCTCTACTATTCCAACAAGCCCAGCTCTATAGTTCCTGGACCTCTCCTTGCTGTATCATACATAACTTGTTAGGTGAGATTACTCTTTAGTCCCTATACTAGACATCCACTGTTTCAATGGGTTCTACATCACCAGTACTGCATGCATAGTGTGCATATTCTGTCATGTGATAGCTGCTCATCAAATTTCACACTCCTCACCTTTATTTATACTTCCTATCAATTGGGTGAAAATGAGCAGGGAAGATAAATAGCAATTCCTACCCCCAATTCCTCAGAGATTCCCAGAGAGGGCTAACAACAAAGATTCATCCTCAGCATAGCTGACACAAATGGGAAAGATGTGTAGAAGTTCATTGAGTTCAATGAGCAAAACAATAACAAAAAAGGTTCAACCAGCACCAATGAGCTCAGAAAATCATTATTAGACAATGACTTCAGTGATTCCAACGTGAAGATGTTTAATGAATTCAAAGAAATGATGGCACAGGTAATCAGCAAACCAAGTTTGAGGCTAAAATCAGAAAACGACAAGCAGAAATGAAGAATATGGTAGATGAGGCTAAAAATCCACTAATTGCTCTGAGTGTATTACCAGCAGCAGAGGAAAAGTTTAAGGAGCTCTAAGATGAGATGGAAGACACTCCTGAAAAACAGAAGGTTGAAAATAGTCTGAAAAATAAAATGAACAGCAGACCACAGAACTATGGGATGAGTTCAAGAAAAATAACCTAAGAATCTCTGAAGAAAGAAAGTCAAATTAGGGGAAGAAATAACAGTTCAAGAAATCTTAAGTAAGAATTCCCCAGAGTTGAGGAATACAGGCAGAATAACAAGAGTCCTGCAGGGTACCATGAAAATACTCAACAGAAAAAATCTGAGACCTACTGTACTCAAAATGACAAAAGCAAAAATAGAGACAGAATATTCAAAACAGCAAGGTCAAAACATGAAGTGTATACATTCAAGTCCATAAGATTTATAACATATCTATCAAATGATACTATGAACCAGAAGAGAATGGAGGAATAGAGTATAGAAACTCAATTAAATGAACACGTTACCAAGAATACTCCATTCAGCAATATTGCCATTCAGATTTGAAGGAAAAATACTGGACACAAATCAGGGACAAAGTAAAGCTTAAGAAATTCATAACCGATTTCCTTTCTTAGGATGAAACACTATTATACTACTATAAGACTATTCAAATGTTGCCTTATTTTTTAAACTCTTGTAACCTTACCAAATCTTACATTTGTAGCATTTACTTCATTTAAGTCTGAAAATGCATCAACAAGGAATTTTTCATAATACTAATTTTTATCTTATATAACTCCACAATTAAAGGTGACAGAGGGCGATAATGAAGTCTTAGGCACTTTGGTGATGGTGAGGTATGGTAACATTGTACAATTCCATAAACTTTAATGATACCACAATTCCTATATATTAAGTATAATAAAACTTTCTCATTTGTATGAAGGACAGTTGGCTTACAGCAGTGGACCTAATACAGCATATAGTGTCATCACTTTTAATGATGTGCACCTAAAACTTATATAATGTTATAATCCTTCAATTTTAAAAAGCAAAAAAATAAACTCAAAGAAAAGGAGCACTGAAAAAAAGAAGCAAAAATTTCAAAAATAAGAAAGTATAGGGCAATAGTAAATAGTCTATTATATATTTAAAGCCACAGGAGAAAAAAATAACCTATCGAAGATATGAAGACATATAAGCTGGGGGCCAATATTTTCCAAACTACAACGAATTCAAAAAGTTTATAGAAGTATAATCTGATGAACTAGAAAAAAAAAAGAAGCAAAATGAGCAGAAAAGGGGATAAGAAAAAACAAACCACCTAGACACATCAAATTCATTTTTTTAAAGACAAAAATAAAAAGAACATGTTGAGAGCTCTCAAGAGGATAAATAAATATACTGTAAAGAGAAACAAAAATAAAAATTATAGAAATGCAGTAAGACATAACTTCCTGAGGTAAATTCTACCTATTTCTCTCAAGAAATATCTTTTAAAAAAATTAAGGCAAAATATAAGTTGAGAGGATTCACTATTATATCAAAGTGTTAATCTGTGTGTATACATATAAAGGAAAAGTTATGAAGGTGACATAAATAATTCTATTTTAAATGTTTATCAGGCCAAAATTACATCATCTCAAAATACAAACCCTACGGGAACTCCACCTATGGTGTATGGTGCTGTAGTAAGTATAGTGAATCAAAGTGTGGTCAACAAAAATAATAGACTACAAAATATCAACATCCTAATCTTTACATATGAAAATATGTTCCCTAACATGGTCATGGAGACTTTATAGATATGATGGCATTAAGATAGAACATTCTAGATGATATCCTCAAATGCAATCAGTAGACAAAAGAGGAGTGAAAGATAAGGGGAGAGACCTGGCCTATTGGCTTGATTAATGGAGGATGGAAGACATCCATGAGCCACCCAATGCATTTAAACCACTGGCCTAAGAGGACACTCAAAGTTGGAAAGGCCCTCAATTGACAGCCAAAAATGGCATGAGGAACTCAGGCCCACAAACACAGAACTGAAACCTGCCAATTATCTGACTGAACAAATAAGATTATCCCCTGGAGTCTCCCAAAGAAATATGGCCTGGCTGACTTTGATTATAGCCTAATGAGACCATGCCAGGGACTTTTGATGTACATAACTTTGGTAGGTATTTTTTTAAATTAACTTTTTAGAGAGTTTTCATTTTTTCTTGTTTTTTTTTTTTTTTTTTTTGGGGGGGGGGGGGAGGGATTTTAGGATATACCCAGCAGTGCTCAGAGTTTACTGAGAGTTTATTGCTGGTGATGCTTAGGGGACCCTACACAGTGCCAGGGCCTGACCAAGGTAAACCATATACAAGGAAAATACCTTAAAACTCCCATCTTGTCTCTTTGGTCCCCAGTAGATATATTTTTTAAAACATTTAAAATAGAAATCTGCAGCAATAGAAAACTAGCAAAGGTAGTAGGGCATGAGTCACTGTTGAAAACAATTTTTTTTAAAAAAATCTGTTACTCAAAAAATTTACAAATTTAAGAAAATGCATACAAAAAGTCTAATTTGGTATCTAATCTTCAATTTTAGCTCATAGCGCTAATGCTGATGCTATTGTTATTACTATCATTACTGTTATTATCATCATTATGGTTTCACTTGTGAGTCAAGAACAAAAACACTAAAGCAACACGTCAGCAATTGTTCCCATAATACAGTCTCATTCCTGATTTAACAGAATTTTGGATTCACTGAAATGGAATCTTTCAGTACTTTTCCAACAACAACAAAACTATTTTGTGTGTGTTTTTAAGCCGTTCCTGAAAAATATTAAAACAAGTTACTTGTATTAGGAAATAATATTATTACTGGAAAAATAATTATGACAAGTATAAAATTATTTTAGAAATACACTCTAATATTCTAATCTAATCATTAAGAAATGACAGGGTAGGGGTTGGAGAAGTGGCATAGCAGTAGGGCATTTGCCTTGAATGTGGTTGGATCCCCCGATATCCCATATGGTCCCCAATGCTGCCTAGAGGTTCCATTTACTAAAAGCTGGATATTGAATGTACCAAGTCATGAATTCTACACCTTTCTCGTCATTTCTCATCGTTTTGCCTCCTGTATTTTCAAATGGACATATATATGCTTGTAGTTACATATATAAATGGACATATATATATGCTGTTCTTCCATCAATAATTCATTATCCAACCCTTCCTCAGCCATGCTGAGGAATACATCTTTTCCAATATCCAATAAATATTTGCCCAGTGACAACTATGAATGCATTAAAAACTACAAATGATGATGGGATTCGACAAAGACTATTAAGGACTCTGGCTGGATAAACCAAGTGGAGAACAAAGTAAGGAGAGGGATCATAGGCCAATGGGGCTTTGTGTTCTGAGTAAGAGTCACAGAGAACCCCTGTTGAACAGACAGTTACTAAACAGTGAACTGTACCAATTGATGGATGAATCTCTAGAAATAACCACCAGGAGCCACATTCCCCTCTCCAGCTCTGCGTAGGGCAGTCACTACAATATCATCAGCAATCTGCAATGCAGTCTGGTCAGTTCTATTTCCTCACTAATGATACATATCAGGCAGCATATAAATGCTATACACACATATCTTCTCATTCCATGTCCTTCAACCCTCATCCTGCCTTTCCTGACTCAGGCACAGAATCTCATTTGCTGCTTCCCAAAGCTTTCTTGCAGGAAATAATTTCATATTTGGCGGTCAGGTACAATCCAGTTACCTTCAAAATTTGATATTCCTAAATACAATGTGGCTCATCAAAGTACACTCACTACTTATTTATTTATTTAGTGGTGATGAGAGATCAAACTCAGGGCACCATGCAAGTGAGACAATAAACTACAACATCTCTGGCCACCAATAAAATCATAATAACAAAACAGGAAATCAAAGAATGTCATATTTAGGTGAAACGGTACTTTATTACCCTAATTTTTTTTTTTGGTTTTTGGATTTTGGGCCACACCCGGCGTTGCTCAGGGGTTATTCCTGGCTGTCTGCTCAGAAATAGCTCCTGGCAGGCACGGGGGGCCATATGGGACACCGAGATTCGAACCAACCACCTTTGGTCCTGGATCGGCTGCTTGCAAGGCAAACGCCGCTGTGCTATCTCTCCGGGCCCTATTACCCTAATTTTTTGCTCTTTTTAAAATCTAAAATATTTTAGTAATGTCTCCCAGCTCTTTATACCTTTAATTTTAGTCTGCCTCCCTTGCTTTATTCTCCATGCTGCCTTCCTTAGAATTATTATTTTCCATTTCTTACTTTACTGCCTTTTCTGAGCTAAGTAAACATATAAGAGGAGCAAATCTCCATGTAGTCAGTAAGTATCTGAGTTCGCCCTTCCTTTTTTAGTTCCCATTTTCTTTTGTTATATTCACAGACCACGGCAGAGAAAAGATGGAGAATAGACTACATAAATCAACAGCAACACGTGCTAATCCTGCCAAGTCACCCACAACATTATTTATAGAAAATACCGCGGCATACAGATGAGATCCATTATCTAAAAAGCAAAGAGAATAAACTGAACTTATTTTTTCTTATCCATTATCCCATGAATCCAAAGAATAAGCTCCAGTCTTTCCTTTGTTCTTCCCTGTCCTCAGGAAGATTGTCATCACTGCAGCTCAAACCTATACACCGTTATCTGAACTGCTCTGCTTTGTGTCAAACAATAAAGTAGTGGACAGAAAACATACTTTAATATCAGGTTGGATGTCATTAACTTGAACTCCTTGATAATGATTACATAATATCTTTAACTGTAAAAATAATTAAAACAATATTTTCTTGTAATATATTAGTATATATGTACATATACACACATATATAATATTATACATATTTTTTTTGGTTTTTTGGGGGGGGTCACATGTAAGTGCTCAGGGATCACTCCAGACTCTGTCCTCAGAAATCGCTCTTGGCAGGCTCTGGGGACCATATGTGATTCTGGGGATCGAACCCAGATAGTTCCCAGGTCAGCTGCATGCAAGGCAAATGCCTTATGACTGTGCTATCTTGCTCCAGCCCCATAATCAGTATTATTTTGAGAATACTTCTTAAACTACAAATATTTAAACTTAAGCAACAAGTAAATAGCAAAAGGAGACGAGGAAGGAGGGAGCGGGAGAATGGAAGGGAAAGAGGAATGGAGAGAAGGAGGGAGGAAATCTGTTGCTGTTTTCCTAGATTTGTTAGGTACTGTTGACTTGTTCAATTCTATTTAGATGATAATTTGGGCATGAGCTAGTTAAAGCTCGCGGGTTCATTTAGGGTTAGACTATTTCTTTCCTCTATCACTTGACTGAGAAGAATGCCCAATGCTGAATACAAATTTATTGAATAAAATAATGAACTGTCAGGTTTACAGAAAAACATGATAAATTATTTAGACAACTTTATATTTAGCAAGTAAAATCTACACATATTTTAATTTAAAAGAAATATCTGTTAATTCCTTTTAACTTCAAGGACAGCATCTTGTCAAAAGCATGTCTTAAAACTACATTACAATTATCTCAATAATGACATTCCTTTTACAATTATAATCTGTTTTGGAGCTCTCAGAAAAATAGCCCAATAGCCTTTCAGTGGGCTGTATCAGGAAAAGCTTTCATTTGGCAAATTAAAGTCCTTTCAAGATTTTTATATTTTAGCTAAGACAACCACAATTTTGTTCAATTGCACATATTTCTTCCAGCACCCTTTAAGACATTGTTCTCTTGCTTTTATTATATTAGCATTTTTCATTTGAATAAAATAAGTTATTTTCTCGCTGATACCACCTAAATTCTAGTCATATAAATGGAAGGCCTTCGTCAACCTTCATATAGTTCATGTTCCTGTACTTTCTCAGTTACTTTCAATAAAAACTTTTCTTTTTTGGTGGTGGTGGGGGGTGTCAGACACAGCAATGCTCAGGGGTTACTCCTGGCTCTATGCTCAGAAATCACTCCTAGCATTCTTGGGGGATCATATGGGATGCCAGGAATGGAACCTGGGTCCATTCCAGGTTGGCTGCATGAAAGGCAAATGCCCTATAGTTGTGCTATCACTGACTTCATCTCAGTAGAAATCTTAAAGAGAGTATCACTGACATGATAGTAGCATATTATTCCAAATCATTTTAAATTAAAATCCATTCAAATTCATTTTAAAATTAGCATGTGATATCTATGTCTGATGGGAGTTTATGTGCGTGTGGTTTCTTTTTAGTCCTTGTTATTGTTGTTGCTGTTTGTTTTACTTCTTGCAAATTTACACAATTTACAGGAAGATCTAGGCTGAGGAGATCCTGATTCTCAGATTTTGCAAGCAGAAGGTTGGATCTACCATACATAGTCCCCAGCCTTTGAGCAGCACTGATTTGAAAGCAGCCCGAGAGCACTACCCAAAAGTCAAAAGAAAAAAAAAAAGAAGCTTTAATCAAACAATTTTGGAAACTAGGTGGGTTAAAAAAAATCCAGCTTTCTTATTTACATGCTAATGAATGAGTTCCCAATCCAGTCTTCTGCTCCTCATTATCAGCTTGTCACTCTCACTTTTGAATTAGACTAATTTTATACTGCAGCCACATTTCCCTCAACCTTTCCAAATAAGAGCAAAGCCATCATGGTATTATTCCAGCC
This sequence comes from Suncus etruscus, assembly GCF_024139225.1. NCBI lineage: Eukaryota > Metazoa > Chordata > Mammalia > Eulipotyphla > Soricidae > Suncus > Suncus etruscus. The sequence continues at coordinate 41,640,618 of NC_064865.1, read as the reverse complement.
GTGGATTTCTTTTACAATGCATATTCCATATAAACTACTTACATGCTTAGGACCTACTACAATATCTTTTAACTTATAAGAGGGAGAGCTTTTTATTTTTTTTGAAGGTGGTGGGGGGCACACCTGAGAGTGCTCAGGGGTTACTCCTGGCTCTACACTCAGGGGTCAGTCCCAAGTTGGGGAAAACAAGCAGTGCTGGAGAGCAAGGCAGGCTTATCCATTGTAGGCACCTTACCTACACTTACTATCATTCAGGCCCCACTAACAGACATTATTTTTAAAGAAAAACTTTCTCAAGGTTATACCAGAGTATATCTTGTCAAAGCGATAACAACTACTGAAAAGCGGTAACAGAGTGGCAATTTCAGGATTTTCCTGGTAATATCCACTCTTTTCTATACCACTGTAAGAATTCTATGTTTTCCTGAATCATCACAACATTTTTAGAGGAAAGTGTCATCATAATCCCATTACACGACGGGTAATTTGAAACTGATATAACGGTCCTGTTATTTCAACTGTTATCAGAACTCAGCTTCAGTTATGGGATGAAATGGTATGTGAATGCAGTTCAAGAGGGAGGGTTGATGATTCCCACTGGGGAGTCCTCTCCCTCCCTTACACTGCCCCAAACTTATATGATAAGCAAGTCAAAAATGTCAATGCTCTCACTTTCTGTTGGTATTTTACTAAAGTCAAGCATGAGAACAATTTTAAATAATGTTTCTGTCTCCCCCCACCCCACTTAAACAATGTTTTTAAAAGGAACAAAACTTTTATTACTCTTAGCTTAATGGTTTTGTAGACTTAACAACCTACATGAAAATCTAAAATCTTTCAAGTTTTCAGAAGGAGCAAGTTCAGCAAGGTGACTGGATTTAAAATAACAAAACAAAACTACGTGTTACTATTGAAATTCTCTTTGCCAATAACAGTTGAACACTCTTTGGTCTGAATCAATAAAAATCTTCAAAAATAAAATTCCAATAATAAAAGGTGCTGACTTTGAAAAGGGGAGAGAAACATGAAGGAGAAGCAGTGAGGGATTCAGAGTTTGTGAGAGGAAAGACATGATATTCATGGCAGAGAGACTCATGGTAGAGAAAGGCCATGGAATAAAAGCATGCTGACTCCAATAAAAAAATAAAATAAAAAATAAAAAAAAATTCCAAGCAATAAATCTAATGCAAAAGATTAAGATCCATATGAAAACAATTATAGGACATTAAAGACACAAATATGAAAAAGTTAGTACATAGATAAATAGATAAATATAAAATCTAAAAGCTGAGATAACAGTTTACTTTCCAAAACTCAGTGCAACCCCAAAGTTCCATTATGTCTTAAATAAAAGTACAATTTTATTAAATAAAAATAAAACTAGGACCAAAGTGATAGTACAGCTGTTAATGCACTTGCCTTGCACAAGGCCAACCTGAGTCCAACAATTGGCACCACATTGGTCTCCTGAGCCCCATCAAGACTAATTCCTGATCTTGCCAAGAGCAAGCCTTGAGCACCACAAGGTGTGGCCCAAAATAAAATATATATGATAATTTAAAAACTTAATAAGCATAAACCTAGAAACAGCAAAAATTCCAGAAAAGGATTATAGAAAAAGGTATCTGCTCTTTTATATATCAAGACAATAAAGTAATAAAATAAAGTAGAAAATATTCTGTGATATGACTAAAAGTTAACAGGGAATAGCTAAAAATAAAATCTATACATACACAGAATATTAATTTGAAATATAGTAGTGCCCACTTGTTTTCATTTGGGTGAGTGGGTAAAACACTGGAATTCCAGCTTTATATATATATACATGCATACACATATATATATTATTTTTGTTGTTGTTTTGTTTTTGGTTTTTGGGTCACACCTGGTAGTGCTCAGGGGTTACTCCTAGCTCTCTGCTCAGGAATTGCTCCTGGCAGGCATGGGGGACCATATGAGATGGCGGGATTAGAACCATTGTTGGTCCTGGGTCAGTCACTTGCAAGGCAAACGCCCTACCATTGTGTTATCTCTCCGGCCCATATATATTATTTTTAAAAAAGAAAGTAGCAACTTCAGATAGCACAAAGGGCTGCATAACATTTTTTTGCATGTAGGAGCCCTAGGTTGATATCCAGCATAGCATGTTCCCTGGAGCACCTCCAAAAGTTGCCTCATCCACCCCCAACACCCTAGAATGCAATTTTAGATGAATTTATAGATAAATTTCTCAGAAAAAAAACAGCATAGAAACAAATAAAAGACTGATAACATTAAAATCAGACCTTTAAAGAAAATGAAAAATTAAATGATTATCTAAAGAATTCTAAAATAAACAGCTAAAAATAAAATCTGCATATATGCAGAGCATTAATATAAAACAGTGCCCTTTTGCTTTTATTTGGGGGGGGAAGAATTTGGATAAAAATGATCAAAAGTACATTATAAATTTCAAAAGATTATTTTTAAACAAAGAAGATATCAGCAACCCTTTAAAAAAGGTAAAATACTGATGACATTTTAAGCCAGGAATAGAACAAAATAATACTTTGTACCCGTTTTATTTTGGGGAAAAATATAAACAGAAGACTGTTTTTCCCCCTAAATGTTCAAATACTGGGCAGCATATAAAGACTTATTAGATATCCATTTCTAAACCTTAAATTGTGATGATCAACTTCCATATTTCCTATATATAACTTAAGAATTCATACACGTACACCAGAATGTAAGCATCAGAGTTTCTTTGTTTGTGACAGAATAAACCAAAGTAAATGAAATCCATCAGCAAGAGAATGAACATGTTGTTTCACATCATGAAGTGCCATTCGGATAATGAAGAGAAATAGCTAGAATCTTGGCCCAGGGTCAGGTTATCAGTGACAGCGCTCCTGCCTCACAGGTGGAGAGCTGCTAGTGCAGTTCCAGCACTGCCCAATATCAGCAAGTGCCAGACCAGTATGGGGAGTAACAAAGTATGTGTGAACAAAGAGGCCAAGTGTGCAAACCCCAACACCACTACAAGTGACATGTAGACATTACAAGAAGTATGCCTCCTGCTCCTACCACATCTACAAAGGGAAGGAAGAGTGGAGAAAAGAGAAAATTATAAACAAAAGATGCAGCAGATGAATCTTACACAAAGTATTGAGTGAAAGTGCATAACATAACAAAGTGCATAACAAAAGTGACTTTTGCTTTCAGAGCTCAAGCTCGAGCAAAACCAAAACAAATATTTCTGGACATAGATGATGAAGACAGGCATGACTGGCAGTGATCAGGGTTATCATATGTGATGTTATGAATTAAATCTACGTTAGCCATGTAGAGGGCAAATACCTGAGTCTCTATATTGTCTCCCTATATTATATAAGCCCCCATATTATAATATTTTAAAAGAACTAAAATGACAAATACAAATAGGAAGATAGTAAAAGCCTGATAATAAAAGCCTTTACAGAGAAGATAGTTTGATGAAATGGATAAAATATGTGAGGATACAGCAGTATTAGCAATGCTATAGTCTAAAGCAGGTAGTCAAACCAGACCTTTTATTTTAGAGAATATGTGAAGGCCGAATACTGCCCTTATCTCCAAATTGATAAAAAATAAATAAATCAAAGTAACTAATTTTCATTCATGAATATAATAATACAAAGTACCTTAACATAATTTCTCAATTCTACTGGTATCTAGTGAATAAAGTCATGTTCTATGCCACCACTTTATATTTTATATTTATTTTTTTTATGTTAAACTTTAATCCATGTTAGAAATAGAAACCATGTGTATTTTTAGGGGTCACAGAGAGAGTCCAGCAGATAGGGCTGTATGTGGCTGACCTGGGTTAATAATACCCAGCACTCCATATGGTACTTCCAATCCCCTGAGTGCAGAGCCAGAAGTAATCCCAGCATGTGGCCCAAAACCAAAACAATATTTCTTTTTTGTCCAAGACTATCAGTAAGCAAAAATTTTCATTTAAGAGCCTTTCATTATGCTAGACACTGAACATAAATTAGCTGTCCTAATTTAACTTCAAGGAAGTTAAAGTCTGAACAGGATCATGGGAGACAAACACTTGGAACTGTGAGCAGTGGGATCTCTCCTAGATAACTATCTTAGTCAATAAAAAAAAAAAAAAAGAGACCAGTAACGAAGTATGTACTTTGAAGTAATGGATTTGCTTCAGAACAAGACAACTCAGGACCTTTATTATTTAAAGATTTTTATCGCAAGTTGTTAAAGACAAACTGCTACAAAATTCTTTACTTAGTGTGGAAACGATTTTTCCCTTTCAATTTGCCCAAATGCCTCTGTGACAAATGAAAGCCAAGGCAGTTGCAGAACCCCACACACTTGGTATTCATGCCAAGGTCTCAACCAAGACCTGACACAAGTGGCCAACTAGATTATTCAGAACCTCATTATCCGGTTTCTTTCTTCTAGAATCTTTGTTCCACTTCCTCCTTCCTATCAGGCCTTTCGTACACGGTTCTTAAACTCTTTGCCATGGGTGGTGGTGGTGGGGGAGAAGGAATAAAAGGAAAACAAGCGCACAATTTATTTTGCTACTTGAAACGGCTCTAAAGCATTACTCGACGGGAAACAGGCCGACTGTGACAAATGGAGTTTAAATCCGAAGGTCTCTTACTGCTTGAGCATCTTAATTACTTTATGTCTGCTGCCAAGCGAGGAAGAGCTCTTTAGTCAACCTTTCCAAAGGTCAGCATGGTTAGGGTGACTCCCCTGCAAGATTACCACTGAAGGGTCACATCTGCTATAGAGCTGGCAGGCTGCCCACTGAAGCAAAGGAAAGAGAGAGAGTGTGTGTGAGAGAAGAATGAGAGAGATTGAGAGAGAGTTGAGAGATTGAAAGTGAGAGAGAAAGAGACAGAGAGACAGACAGACAGACAGACAGACAGACAGACAGACAGAGAGCGCGTGGGTACAGACATTTAACTTGGATCATCATCACAGCACAAAACTATATAGACCAACCAGATACAACCTCAGAGGCTCTAGACTACAAGCAATAGAACAGCTGGAGAGGCAAAGGAACTTCTAAAAAATATACCAAGGCAGGAAGTGATTTGATTATTAGTTAGATTTAACTGATAGCAAGAAAAATGGAAGCAAAAATCCTGTACATCAATACTGTAAACGTTAATGCGACTGTGGCCTTTTATAACTCAAACCTATCTACAAACATATTGGTAATCATGGTGCTTAAATAAAGATAAATAAAAATAAATATTTTCTGATTAATTAAAAATAGTAATAAATAAAAAATGGGGTGGGGAAGGAGAGGAGGGGACAGACTGTCAATGGAATTCAAAGCACCTCAAGTTGAGGTCTTCAAACACTGGTTCATAACTGTGTCTGTACCAGGCCACAGGTATATAAAAGGTTTGAACAATGCTAATGGAAACACTCTGCCCAAATAGTCCATGCTAATTATAACATATATGTGAGGATTCCTTTTACTTTACCTTTCTTTGACACTTCTGCCCCACTGAGTTCTTTTTGTGCTTCTTCAATTTTGTCTAAAAAAAAAAAAAGAAAGAAATTTCACAAAAATAAATTATGGTAAACAAACAAGGATATAATTAATAAAAAATAAGGACACTGGTTAAGTTAAAAAACATTATACCAGGCACACAGTAACAGGGGGTGAGAGAATTCTTTCTGAAACATGTAATTTGCTATAGTAACAATATGTCCTCTTTAAAATTACCTTTATAGATTTTTTTCAGCAGGTCTTAGTCAAAAGAAGCATGCCATTAATGTTTTCATAATGTAAATAATTAGTATCTTTTACTACAGAACTGGGATTACCAACCAATGTGGAGAGGACAAGAGGAGTAGGATAAAGAGTGCACTAGAGAGCATAAAAACCGGCTAAGCTTTGCAAGAGCTGGCTCCCTGTGTGTGACACCAGGCGGGGAAAATCCGCGAAAGTACACCGGCCCAGTGGGGCTCAACTGTGAAAGACTGTGAGTGTGACCTGTCTATGTCTGTCTACTGTCCTCTTGCGTGAAACTCTTGCGAGTGGGGCAAAAAGAGCCTCCAGAAACCTCGCTCGCCCAGATGCCATTTTCAGGGAGGGACTTCAGAGCATAAAAACCGGCTAAGCTTTGCAAGAGCTGGCTCCCTGTGTGTGACACCAGGCGGGGAAAATCCGCGAAAGTACACCGGCCCAGTGGGGCTCAACTGTGAAAGACTGTGAGTGTGACCTGTCTATGTCTGTCTACTGTCCTCTTGCGTGAAACTCTTGCGAGTGGGGCAAAAAGAGCCTCCAGAAACCTCGCTCGCCCAGACGCCATTTTCAGGGAGGGACTTCAGAGCATAAAAACCGGCTAACCTTTGCAAAAGCTGGCTCCCTGTGTGTGACACCAGGCGGGGAAAATCTGCGAAAGTACACCGACCCAGTGGGGCTCAGCTGTGAAAGACTGTGAGTGTGACCTGTCTATGTCTGTCTACTGTCCTCTTGCGTGAAACTCTTGCGAGTGGGGCAAAAAGAGCCTTCAGAAACCTTGCTCGCCCAGACGCCATTTTCAGGGAGGGACTTCAGAGCATAAAAACCGGCTAACCTTTGCAAAAGCTGGCTCCCTGTGTGTGACACCAGGCGGGGAAAATCCGCAAAGTACACCGGCCCAGTGGGGCTCAGCTGTGAAAGACTGTGAGTGTGACCTGTCTATGTCTGTCTACTGTCCTCTTGCGTGAAACTCTTGCGAGTGGGGCAAAAAGAGGCTCAGAGGAACACGGTCACTCCGCTTCGCTACGCGGCCGTGCACTCTTTCTAAGGAAAGAACTCCATTGCAACAAGAAGGAAAAATCACACTAAGAACGGCGCTATATCACAGAAGCAAACATTTCTCTCTGGACTGTCTTCTCTGTTGCATGCTCGGGCCTAAGATTTGACCCAGTGTGAGGCTTCATCCACGGAGGACTCCCCTCCCTTAGAGGCAAGTCAGCCCATCCAGAAAGGGAGGAGCCAGAGGAGTGTGCTGCCTACATCATATAGACAATGAATACCACCACAACACGTAGAAAAACCCACAATACAAGTGTGACAATGGGGAAACAACACAGGCCAGCATCAGACATAGAGAATGAAGATGACAATTCTGAGGACCAGATAATGACTGAACAACTAATCAACCTCTCAGATAAGGACTTTAGACTAGCAATATGGAAGGTGCTCAACAGACTCCAAGAAACCATGGATCGAGTTGAACAGAACACTAATAAGAACCAAGAAAATATGAAGGCAGAAATGACAAAACTACAAACTGAAATAACATGTCAACTAACAGGACTGAAAAAGTCAGTAAACGAAGTGAATGACAAAATGGATAAGCTCTGGGACAGGGTATCAGAAGCTGAGAATAGACTTGGTGCTGTGGAAGGTGAGATACATAACAATTCCATACAGCAGGAGAGATTGGACAAAAAACTTAAAGCAAATGAGCAGACAATGGAAAAATTAGTCAAAGAATGGGAACAGACGAAAATAGAAGTCTATGATAAGATCAACAGAAACAACTTAAGAATCATTGGAGTCCCAGAGACCCAGGAAGAAAATTTCCAGGAAGAATCAATGGTCAAGAACATCATTAAAGAGAAACTTCCAGAGCTAAAGAATATATGTGATCAAATCCTGCATGCCCGAAGAGTACCAACCAAAAGAGACCCCAGAAAAACCACCCCAAGACACATCCTAGTCACAATGACAAATCCCACAGATAGAGACAGAATTCTGAAAACAGCAAGATCAAAAGGGGAAATCATGTTCAAGCAAGCTTCCCTGAGATTTACAGCAGACCTGTCACCAGAAACGCTCAATGCCAGAAAGCAGTGGTGGGATATTGTGACAAGACTGAATGAAATGAATGCTTCACCCAGAATACTATACCCAGCAAAACTCACTTTCCGGTTTGATGGAAGAATACATGGTTTCACAGACAAAAAACAGCTCAGAAACTTCACAGACACAAAACCAGTCTTAAGAGAAAAACTGAAAGACCTAATCTAAGACAAGACTACCCAAAAGACACACCAAATTTTGAAATAAAGATGGCGTTAAATCCCAGGACAATTCTTTCTCTCAACGTCAATGGACTAAATGCACCAGTTAAGAGACACAGAGTGGCTAAATGGATCAAAAAACTCAATCCAACCTTCTGCTGCCTACAAGAAACGCACCTGAATAGTCAGAACAAACATAGACTCAAAATAAAAGGCTGGAGAAAAGTTATCCAAGCAAACAACACCCATAAAAAAGCTGGAGTGGCCATACTAATATCAGATAATGCAAACTTTATACTCAGGAAGGTTGTAAGGGACAAAGACGGACATTTTATATTAATCAAGGGGTACGTAGAGCAGGAAGAATTCACTCTCCTAAACATATATGCACCGAATGAGGGGCCAGCAAAATATTTAATACAACTGTTGACAAATCTGAAAAATAATATCAACAACAACACAATAATTGTGGGGGACCTTAACACGGCTTTGTCAACACTGGACAGGTCAACCAGACTGAAACCCAACAATAATATACTAGACCTGAGGAGAGAAATGGAAGAAAGAGGCCTAGTGGATATATATAGGACACTCCATCCCCAGAAACCTGGATACACATTCTTCTCCAATGTACATGGGACATTCTCCAGGATAGACTACATGCTGGCACATAAAACATACCTCCATAAGATCAAGAGGATAGAAATTTTGCAGACTACCTTCGCTGACCACAAGGCTCTGAAATTATTTGTGAACTCCAAAGGGACTCAGAAGAAACACTTTAACAACTGGAAGTTAAACAGCCTCATGCTCAATAACCAGTGGGTCCGAGATGAAATCAAGGAGGAAATAAAAAGGTTCCTGGAAACAAATGACAATAAAGACACAAACTCTCAGAACTTATGGGACACAGCAAAAGCAGTACTGAGAGGAAAATTTATAGCTTTGCAAGCACACATCAGGAAGGAAGAAGGAGCTTACCTGAGTAGCTTAATGACACAGCTAATAGAACTAGAAAATGCTCAACAAAAGGACCCAAGAATAGGAAGACAGAAGGAAATAACAAAGCTGAGAGCAGAAATCAACGAAGTGGAAACTCAAAAAACAATCCGAAAGATCAACGAAAGCAGAAGTTGGTTCTTTGAAAAAATAAACAAGATTGATAGACCACTGGCAAACCTAACAAAGAAAGAGAGAGAGAGAAACTTGATAACTCGTATCAGGAATGAAAAAGGAGAGATCACTACTGATATGACAGAGATTCAAAGGGTAATCAGAAACTACTTTGAAAAACTCTACACCACTAAAAATGAGAACCTGGAAGAAATGGATAAATTCTTGGACTCTTATAATCTTCCACGGTTGAAGGAAGAGGATGTAGCATATCTAAACACCCCCATCACCATTGATGAAATTAAAACAGTAATCAAATGTCTGCCGAAAAACAAAAGCCCAGGTCCAGATGGATTCACTAATGAATTCTATCAAACTTTCCAAGAGGAACTACTGCCAATCTTGGCAAGACTCTTTCATGAAATTGAACAAACAGAAACACTTCCAAATAGCTTTTATGAAGCCAACATCACCTTGATACCTAAACCAGACAGAGACGCTACCAAAAAAGAAAATTACAGACCAATATCACTGATGAATGCAGATGCAAAGATCCTCAACAAAATCCTGGCAAATAGGATTCAATGCCTCGTTAAGAAGATCATCCACTACGATCAAGTAGGTTTCATCCCAGGAATGCAAGGCGGGTTTAACATCCGTAAATCTATCAACATAATACACAACATCAATAACAAGAAAAATAAAAACCACATGATCATATCAATAGATGCAGAGAAAGCATTTGATAAGGTCCAACACCCATTCTTGATCAAAACTCTCAGCAAGATGGGAATGGAGGGAACCTTTCTCAATATAGTGAAGGCCATCTACCACAAGCCAGTGGCAAATATTATCCTCAATGGAGAAAAACTGAAAGCCTTCCCTCTAAATTCTGGCACAAGACAAGGCTGTCCTCTCTCACCACTCCTATTCAACATAGCACTGGAAGTACTTGCTATAGCGATTAGGCAAGAAAAGGATATCAAGGGAATCCAGATAGGAAAGGAAGAAGTCAAGCTCTCACTGTTTGCAGAGGACATGATACTCTACTTAGAAAACCCTAAAGACTCTATCAAAAAGCTTCTAGAAACAATAGACTCATATAGCAAGGTGGCAGGCTACAAAATTAACACACAAAAATCAATGGCCTTTCTATATACCAATAGTAATAAGGATGAAATGGACATTAAGAAAACAACCCCATTCACAATAGTACCACACAAACTCAAATATCTTGGAATCAACTTGACTAAATATGTGAAGGACCTATACAAAGAAAACTATAAAACTCTGCTCCAAGAAATAAGAGAGGACACACGGAAATGGAAACGCATACCCTGCTCATGGATTGGCAGGATTAACATCATCAAAATGTCAATACTCCCCAAGGCATTATACAGATTTAATGCCATCCCTCTAAAGATACCCATGACATTCTTCAAAGAAGTGGATCAGACACTTTTGAAATTCATTTGGAACAATAAACACCCTCGAATAGCTAAAGCAATCATTGGGAAAAAGAATATGGGAGGAATTACTTTTCCCAACTTTAAACTGTACTACAAAGCAACAGTTATCAAAACAGCATGGTATTGGAATAAGGATAGGTCCTCAGATCAGTGGAATAGGCTTGAATACTCAGAAAATGTTCCCCAGAGATACAACCATCTAATTTTTGATAAAGGAGCAGGAAATCCTAAATGGAGCAGGGAAAGCCTCTTCAACAAGTGGTGTTGGCACAATTGGATAGCCACTTGCAAAAAATTAAACTTAGACCCCCAGCTAACATCATGTACAAAGGTAAAATCCAAATGGATTAAAGACCTCGATATCAGCCCCAAAACCATAAGATATATAGAACAGCACATAGGCAAAACACTACAGGACATTACAGGCATCTTCAAGGAGGAAACTGCACTCTCCAAGCAAGTGAAAGCAGAGATTAACAGATGGGAATATATTAAGCTGAGAAGCTTCTGCACCTCAAAGGAAATAGTGCCCAGGATACAAGAGCCACCCACTGAGTGGGAGAAACTATTCACCCAATACCCATCAGATAAGGGGCTAATCTCCAAAATATACAAGGCACTGACAGAACTTTACAAGAAAAAAACATCTAACCCCATCAAAAAATGGGGAGAAGAAATGAACAGACACTTTGACAAAGAAGAAATACGCTTGGCCAAAAGACACATGAAAAAATGTTCCACATCACTAATCATCAGGGAGATGCAAATCAAAACAACGATGAGATACCACCTCACACCCCAGAGAATGGCACACATCACAAAGAATGAGAATAAACAGTGTTGGCGGGGATGTGGAGAGAAAGGAACTCTTATCCACTGCTGGTGGGAATGCTGTCTAGTTCAACCTTTATGGAAAGCGATATGGAGATTCCTCCAAAAACTGGAAATCGAGCTCCCATACGATCCAGCTATACCACTCCTAGGAATATACCCTAGGAACACAAAAATACAATACAAAAACCCCTTCCTTACACCTATATTCATTGCAGCTCTATTTACCATAGCAAGACTCTGGAAACAACCAAGATGCCCTTCAACAGACGAATGGCTAAAGAAACTGTGGTACATATACACAATGGAATATTATGCAGCTGTCAGGAGAGATGAAGTCATGAAATTTTCCTATACGTGGATGTACATGGAATCTATTATGCTGAGTGAAATAAGTCAGAGAGAGAGAGAAAAACGCAGAATGGTCTCACTCATCTATGGGTTTTAAGAAAAATGAAAGACACCCTTGTAATAATAATTTTCAGACACAAAAGAGAAAAGAGCTGGAAGTTCCAGCTCACCTCAGGAAGCTCACCACAAAGAGTGATGAGTTTAGTTAGAGAAATAACTACACTTTGAACTGTCCTAATATTGAGAATGTATGAGGGAAATGTAGAGCCTGTTTAGGGTACAGGCGGGGGTTGGGTGGGGAGGAGGGAGATTTGGGACTTGGGTGATGGGAATGTTGCACTGGTGATGGGTGGTGTTCCTTTTATGACTGAAACCCAAACACAATCATGTATGTAATCAAGGTGTTTAAATAAAAAAAATTATGCATTAAAAAAAAGTTATCAACCATTAAACAGTAAATGTTTCCCAAGTAAAAAAAAAAAAAAGAATGGGAACAGACGAAAATAGAAGTCTATGATAAGATCAACAGAAACACAATCATGTATGTAATCATGTATGTAATCATGTATGTAATCAAGGTGTTTAAATAAAAAAAAAGAAAAAAAAGAGTGCACTAGAAGTGACATAGAGATCTGGAGGTGTGACTGAGAAGGGGAATGACAATAATAGTCAGGCTGAGTCTTTTGACACTTCAGTGTTGGTAAAGGTGCAGCAACTTCGTAAATCAAAGCATAAATGGTAACCTATATTTTAAAAGTATTTAGCCAACCTTTTAAAAAAATCTAAGAATCACAGTCTAATTATGAACAAACATATATCATGAATTTGACTTGAGATCATTAAACCTACTAACTCTGAAAAAAAGTCTATGTAAAAATCATGGATGGCTTAAGATCTAGCACAAACATGAAAGAAGTAAAAGAAGAAAGAGAAATGAACCAGGAGCATGCTTGTGCTAAAGTTATTTCTTCCAAGCTGGGGAAGAGCACAGCTCCATCTATAGGGTATAACACTGAAGTCCAGAGCTCTGATAATAATGACCACAGAAGTATTCTCCCCACATTCGATTTTGAAAGAGGAGGAGAAACTCAGAAGCACCCACAGAGTTGGGAGCTCTGTGTCAGGTCCTTGGAAGAAGAGTGTGGAGCCAGAACCTACTCTGTGCACTGGTAACCCCTCTACTACTGGCTATGGAAGATATAAAAGGAACATAACAAATCACCATATCACACAGGCCCTCAAACCTGATCCCATGGAGTATGAGGGAAACTTGCCTTGCACAAGACCAACCTGCATTTGATCCCTAGCACCCCAGAGAGTGTCCCATGCCCCGCCAGGAGTAATCCCTGAAGACAAAACTAGGAATAAACTGTGAGCACAACCGGATGTGTCCTCCATCCTCAAAACCAGAAAACAATGGAAACTGGCCCAATGATCTCTTCCCCAACAATGCTACTAGAAAAATGAGAAACTTAGAGAACTTGCAATTTACTGATACAACTTTTTCAATTGCATACTGATCCAACCATCTTGGTCTAATCAAAGCAGCACAGAAGCAGCAGAAGCAAGCAAGTTAGTTTGAAATATTCAACAATATATCTTGGTCACAGTCAAAAATAAAAACATTTAATCCAAACGTGTTCCCCACACAGCAGTGTCCTTTGGGCTTCCTGCTAATTATCAGATCCAGAGTAAGATGTGGGAGTAACCACCTTCGGAAAAAATGCAACATTCCTTATCTATAAACTTCAGTTATTTTTAATAAGATGATACACAAAATTGAAAACAACCTAATCCTCGCAGTTTTTAGAATGAAAAGGAACTAATACTAAATACAGAAAATGGATCTCAGGGGGCCAGAGAGATAGCGTGAAGGTTAGAGCATTTGCCTTGCATGCGGAAGGACGGTAGTTCAAATCCCGGCATCCCATATGGTCCCCTGAGCCTGCCAGGAGCAATTTCTGAGCATAGAGCCAGGAGTGACCCCTGAGCGCTGCCGGAAAATAGATCTTTCAGACAGCAGTAATTTTACTTCAAAGAGAAAAACACTAAATGCCTGGATAGAATCAACATTTTAAGTAACGAAAGGACAAGATCCACTTCTCAGAGATGTGTAGAGAGACCTGGAGGTCACACTTCATAACCTGTGTTGTAGGCCTGACAGTTCATAAAAGGCCCACTTTAAAATAAATAAAATACACTAAACACAAGGCAACCATTCAAGATGCAGATGACAAATCAGATTTAAGTATCTAGTCCCTGAAAAGAACAGTACTATTATGTTTCTATATCAACAGACTTTTTTTTTTTGCAAACTTAAAACCAAAATAGAACACATAATATTTATACGAATAACTATGCATGGGAGTGCGGCTGTAGATAGAATAGCCAGTGAGGAATCTTACATGGCACATGGCCAACCCAAACTCTATCCCCAGACTCATGTGGTTCCTGAGCACAGATCCAGGAATAAGCCCTGAACACCTCCAGGTGTAGCTCAAAAACCAAAAAGGAGGAGGAAAAAAATGGTGGGGGTTTCTATATACATAACTTGGCATTATATAATATAAACATCTGCCCCCATGGGGCTAGGCTGGGACCCAGGTGCTGACACAAGTGAGGCATACTCTCTACTAGACTGTGGGCCATAGCCCTGGCCTCTTAAAAACAATTTCTTAATAATAGAATCAATTATAGCCCCAAGTAATAGAAACTTAGGGTTGAACAAGTGCTCGAGACTAGCAACTATCCAATATTTATGTGTCACAATTCTTTTCACTTTAGCGTAACACATTCTTACCAGATTGTTTAAAATATAATTCAGCATTTTCTCTTGATTAACAAGTATATAAATCAGAACATTAAAAGCATGTTGGAAATATACATCTACATAAATTTTACCCAGAGCTCCAGTTCAGGAAGTAAATACAGTCTTCAATTAGAGAGCTTATTAACAGCCACTATTAAGAGCTTTTACTTCATTCAGTTTTTATAAAACATTCTATTTATCATTAACCTATGTTTTCTGAATCTCAGGGGTAAAATATAACTTGTAAAAACACTTTAAAATTACAGAGAATGTAGTCATTTATTAATGCTCATACAAAATGATCTACTGGTATTTAAAACAGTATTTATCACTTTTCACTGTGACCCAGAGAAAAAAGTACATCTTCCCCACTTATTATACCTATTTTCTATATGCATAATTCAGAAACAAATTTACACTTACTCTATACACTTTCCTGTTAAAAATTTTTAAAAACAAGGCCACCTTGCCCAGCATCAATGATTTCACATTCCAGTGCTGGGATCTACACATGATCATAAATGTAGCAGTACAAACCCATCCTATGTATCACACACCTTTGTGAAGAATCAGGTTTCTCAGCAATGGCATATCTTCCTTATTATTCTTGATGTGTCCAAAAAAGGGTAGTGGGGAGCAGGGAGAACTGAAGTTCTATATTCTCAAAGATGCCCTTCCCTGTGTCACTATTTAATCTCAGATTATATTTTACAAAGATTTCCACACTTGGAAATAAACAGTAACTTCTGAATTGTTTTGGTCTGTTGTTTGTTTGTTTATTTGTTTGTTTTGGAGCTACACCCAATGGTGCTGAGGGCTTACTTCTGTCTCTGTGCTCAGGGATCACTCCTGGTGGGCTCAGGAGACTATCTGGCATGTCGGGGATCAAACCCAGGTCCTGGCTATAGGCAAGCAAGGCAGGCACCCTACATACTGTACTACTGTACTGTTCCTTAAAGATGAAAATAACATACATATATAATGATGTTCATTCACACTATGTCAAGAAATAAAGCTAAGGTAACTCATTCTTACCTTGATGACTTCTCAGTGTAGTTAAATTAAGGTATAATTTGAAGCAAATCAGGTTTAACTAAACTTAAGAGTTTCTGGCATCTGAAAATGATCCTAGCAAACACATGGCAGGATATAGACTTCACTAAGATCCAGATAGGCTTGTGACAAAAGGCCACAGGCTAAGAGAGGTGCTACTTTCCAACAAGGTACTATTAATATGGGGGGGAACAGCAAATTTTCTAACAAAATATAGAAAAAGTGTAAATGATGCTGGTTATAGACAATCTTGTACACTGCCTTACATCTTTCAAAAACTTGGTGTATAGAAAGAAGACAAATTAAAAGTATTTTTTTCGTCAGCCATAAACAATAATAGGAGGGGAATACCAATTTGTGATACATAACCTGAAACTACAGAGAAAAACAAATTACTGACATTCTTTTTTTTTTTTTTGGTTTTTGGGCCACACCCGTTTGTCGCTCAGGGGTTACTCCTGGCTATGTGCTCAGAAATCGCCCCTGGCTTGGGGGGACCATATGGGACGCCGGGGGATCGAACCGCGGTCCGTTCCTTGGTAGCGCTTACAAGGCAGACACCTTATCTCTAGCACCACCTTCCCGGCCCCAAATTACTGACATTCTTAAGAAACAATATTTCTTTTAGGGTTCCGGAAGTAAAACAAGTAATTAAAGACAAATCATTTGCAACTATGAAATAAGGATTCACTGAAAGAACCTGACTAGCTCTTCTCAACTTCTGGTGAAGGGGAAGGGTCGAACCCCAACCCAGTCCTCACCTCCTCCAAGAGCCTTCACAGCTCTGCTCCATCAACACAATTGTCAGGTCTTTGCTCAGCAAAAGCTGTATGAGGTGTCCACTCTAGGTTAGGAAAAAAGGGAAAAATCTGAGATAGGGAGAAAACAGAATTTGTCCTCCCTCTCCTGGAGGAACTTAAAAGGTATGTTTATCCTTCCATTATTTCACCTTGATTTGAGGATAAACATTGACTTGTTTAGTCAACCAAGGTCTTTGGGGTCTTACAATCTCCCCACTCCCTTTCTTTGCAATCTCAGTCCCATCTAAGTCTTCAAGCCCAATTCTCCCCCAGGAGGTCCCTCTCATCTGTGGGGCATCCTTCCAAGCTGCATTTCCTCTAGCAAACCTTCCCCAGTGCCTTCCCCCTCAGAGTTCATCACATCCTTCTCTGGGCCACCACCAACTCTGAGATACAAAGCCATGTTTTTCGAACACCACACAGTTCAAGATCATCCGTAATTATGACAACTGAATGAAGCCAAGACATTAATTTTGTATAAATGCTAACATTAAACTGCCGAGTGACACGGTGAATCATTAGAGCATTCTGGAGCAAAGGAAAAGCACCTGCATACAAACAGAAAACTGGCCCTAGTGGCTTCAGTTAAGAATTTAGCATTTTTATCTATTTTCGTATTATGAATTATTTCCACATTTGGGAAGCTGCGTGATTGCCACATTCGGGAAACTACCAGTACATTTAAAGCATTTGAATCAACTCATTTTCCATTCGATCTATAAACAATTTAAGTGAATTCAACCTCAATTCTGTAAGCTCATCCATCTTTCTTGCTGTTCTGAAAGGTGCCCCCCAAACCTCTGCTCTAACACCCACACATTTTATTCCTAAAGCACGAAGTGGAAACAATTGATAGTAAAAGTTTTATGAAATAGATCCTAATGAACTGCAAAAGGCACCTCAGTTTACTGGGAGAGATACCATCTGATTAAAAAGAATCACCATATGCGACTGTACTATTTTTACTACTGAATAAGCATAACTCCTACGTTCCCTCATTACACGTCAGTACAAGCTCCTTACTCTTCCTGTTAATTCGTGAGCTATTTCAGTAAGACTAAATATATGACAAATGATGTAATGTTTAAAATGCAACTAATGCCATAACCAATTATACAGGCTTCTACATGAAAATGATTCCAGAGTTTATTACTCGATCATTAAACTACCCTTGTAAATTAACATATTAGCCAGTAAGTTACATTTCTTTCACATCACTAAAACCTATGTCTTTTAAGAAAACAACACAACAATAACGTAAACACTAATACTGTAAATGGAGGACAATGTGGCTTTTTTTTTTGGCTGCTGGTTTGAGGGTCACATCCGGTGGTGGTGGTGGTGGTGGTGGGGCTGCTTCCACAAGAGATGCTCAGGGGACCTGGTAGACCAAAAGATGGAAGGGCTGTCATATGCAAAGCAAGGACTCCATCCATTGAAACATCTCTCTAGCTCACGATGAGCAAAACTTTTAAGTTGAAAAATACAATTAAAAACAAACAAACAAACACAATTCTACTATTATGATAAATAGCAAAAACTCTACAAGAAATTTTTCAAGGTTAATCCATGAAAAAGAAAACCCACTAAGACTAACAACTATGAATGAAATTAAAATATATGCCCTCAAATAAGATAAAATTTCTTAAAGGTTCCAGGCCTGAGGGGGTTTTACTATTAAATTATTTAAAATTTTCAAGAATAATACATTTCCTGTTTGCACAGCACATGATATTACAAAAGGTGTTGTGAATCATTTTTTAATTTGATATAAAAATGTAACTAAAGGGCAGACATTAATACTAAAAAAACTTAAGAGAACTATGAATATTTATGGACACAATGATAATATGTATTTTGAGATTATGCTCCAGATTAAAAATGAATAATAATCTATATTCAGAAATATTTTAAAGGTGAGAGTACCATATTCAAATATGGGCTGTAACAGACATACAAGGTTATTTCTGTATTAGAAAACATGTGGTTTCATATGCCTACTGTCTGTCCATATCACTTGCTATCAGGGAAATAAAAACTAAAATGACAATGACACATATCCAAAGATAAAATAATCAGTGTTGTTGGTGGGGAAACTGTGATCAAAGGAGGCTTTTGATGGTGGTGGTGGGAATGTCATCTGATCTGTCTCTGTGGACATTAGTAGGACAATGTTTTGTTTTATTTTATTTATTGTTTTGGGTTTTTTGGGTCACACCCAGCAGCGCTCAGGGGTTACTCCTGGCTCTACGCTCAGAAATCGCTCTTGGCAAGCTCAGGGGACCATATGGGATGCCAGGATTTGAACCACCATCCTTCTGCATGCAAGGCAAATGCCTTACCTTCATGCTATTTCTCCGGCCCCAGGACAATGTTTTAAAACCAAGAGTAATGTTTCCATATGAATCTGGAATTCCAATTCTTGGCATCAATCCCAAAGACACAAAATCATTAATTCCAAATCAAATGCATACCTATGTTACGCCACTGCAGTATAAAAAGGCTAGTGAACTGCAACATTTGATGAACAACCCAAATGTTCACCAACATGATTGGACAGAAAACTTGTGGTATATAAACAATGAAATACTACTCAGCTGTAAGAAAAAATGAAAGCTTGCAGTTTGTTGCAGTTTGAAAGGAATTGAAGGTCATAGTGTTAAGTGAAATAAGTCACTGGGAGAAGAACAAGTTCCAGATGATTCATCTGTGCTATACTGAGAAAGAAATAGACAATGTTGAATTTGGCCTTTGACCGCAAGCTGAGATCATCAACAGTAAAAAGGTAGAAAGGACAGAATTTGGATTTGCTTGGGAATGTGATGGAATGTCTTGGGCACTAGGGTGGTGCTGGAGGTATATTAATTTATTCATCAAGAGTATTAAAACTCTATTATAATCAGTTACCGAAATTACAATAACATTTTTAAAAATGTACTTAGTGGGGCCGGAGTGGTGGTACAAGTGGTAGGGCATTTGCCTTGCTCGCTCTGACCTAGGACAGACTGCAGTTTGATCTCCCGGTGTCCCATATGGTCCCCAAAGCCAGGAGCAATTTCTGAGTACAAAGCCAGGAGTAACCTCTGAATGTCACCAAGTGTGGCCCAAAAACCAAAATTAATTAATTAACTAATTAATTAATAGTAAACAGGACTGGGAAAAATAGTAATTCCAAACAATATCCCAAGTATACAGTTGGTCATCTTTAGTGTGAGGCAAAACATAACAAAATATAAAACAATAACTTTAAACAATGAATAGAAAAGAACATGTATCAACATATTATTAGTGGTAGTCTAACTTTTTAATTTGAGGGGTTTGTTTTCATTTCAGTTATTTTTGCTCTAGGTTTAACGATTTGTTGCCTTCTATTTGCTTCAGGTTCCTTTTGCTGGTCATTTTCAAGTAGCTTAAGTTGCAAGGGTAAGTCATTTATTGTAGATTCTTTGTTTCCTAATGAATGCTTGTATTGCTATGAATTTCCCTCTTAACAGATTTTGCTTGTGTCCCACGTGTTCTGGTAACCCTATCTTGGTTCTTCTATGAATTCAGAAATCTACCTTTTTTTTTTTTTCATTTCCTCTTTGACTGGCCACTGATTGTTCAGTATCCAAATGTCTGAGGCCTTATTTTCTGTTTGTGATTAATTTCTACTTTCAGAGCACTATGGTCTAAAAACATAGCTGTTATATTTTCTATGTGATTTTATGACGACATGTTTTACATTCCAGTATTTGCTCTATTTCAGATAATGTCCCACGTTTACTGGAGTAGAGTGTGTTCTCAACTTTTGGGAGCTGGAGAGCCGTATAGTGCTGGGCCCACCACTTCTGAAAGCTGCTAGTTTTTGTTTTGTTTTAAGGTTTGCAAACCATTCAATGAGACAAAGAAACAAAGAGAAGCTCTAATTAACTAAATCAGAAATGAAGAAAAAAATGTTACAACAGATACCATAGGAAAAGAATCATCAGAAATTACTCTGAAAAATATCATGCTATGAGCTAAAGAATCCGAAAGAAATGAATATATTTTTGTATTCTTATAACCTTTCAAGGCTAACTCAGAAAGAAACAGAGCATCTGAATAGAATAATTAAAAGCAAGCAAATCAAAATCAGAATCAAGTCTTTCCAAAACCAAAGGCTGGGGCTGAAGTGATACCACAGTGCGTGAGGTGAATTTGCTCTGCACATACCAGACCAGGAGTAAGCCCTGAGCATCACCAGGTGTGGTCCAAAAACCAAAACCAAAAGCTTGGGTCTGGATGATTTTATATAAGTTTTCCTAAACTTTTCTAGATCTATTTCCAATCCTGTTCATGCTCTTCCAGAACCTCAAAGAAACAAGATCCTCCCACTTTCTATGAGGCAAAAATTATCTTAATACCAGGGGTTGGAGAGATAGTACAGCAGATGAGGCACTTGCCTCACACACAGCTGACCCAGGTTCAATCCTCAGCATCTCAGATGTTCTCCCCCAGAGAACTACCAGAAGAGATTCTTAAGTGCAGAGTCAGGAGTAATCCAGGAGCACCACTGGGTATAACCTCAAAGATTAATTAAACAAAACAAACTAAAATTTAGAAGAAATGATCTATAAACCAAAAAGAAAATTATAAACCAATATTAACAATAAACACAGATGCAAAGAACCTCAAAATTATACCAACTAAATTAAACAACACATCAAAAGGATCATAATCATGACAACAAATTACTAAGCTCAATGTTGCAAGAACGGTTTAATACTGTATATGCGAGTCAAAATAATAGCCTACGTCAATAAGATAAGAACATGATCACATCAAGAGGTACAGAGAAGAAAGATGAAGAGAAAGCACCTGACAAAATCCAACACCCATTCATGATGAAAACTTAATAAAATGATGATAGAAGGAACTTTCCTCGATATTTTAAACCATTTACCATACACCCACAACACCATACAAAATAGTTAAAAAAAGGGGGGGGCCTTCTTAGTATGTAAAACCATTTATCACAAACCTACAACACCATACTCAATGGTAAAAAAAAAAAAAGTCTATGCTTTACGAAGTGTACAAGTCAATGTTGGCCTCTTATCTTTTTTAAATTTTGTGGGTTTGGGGGGGGTTCGGGGGGCCCACACACATAGTGCTCAGAGCTCACTTTTAGCTATTTGCTCAGCAATCACTCCTGGCAGGGCACAGATCATATGAATTTCAGATATGGAACCCAAGACTGCTAAATCAAAGATAGGTGTGCTGTCCTACTGCCCTACTGTCACTTCAACCCTAAAGTTGCCATCTTTCACCGCTACTATTCAACATATCAGTGGTAGAAAAGCAAAAGCTTTCCTCTTTAAAACCAGCAAAAAGACTATGGTTGATTGTCTACTACCATGTATATGGATATTAGAGGGATAAGAGCAATTACACAATGACAAGAAATAAAAAGAATTCATGAGACAAGAACTACTATTATCAGATGATATGATTATTGTGTGGACATGGTTACCTCAAGATATCCCTATGAGATTAGAAATTTGTTACAAAATGAGTATAGAAAAATGATTTGTTATAATATAAAATAAATATAAAACAATATGTGTTGCATTCTTGTACATGCAAAGAGTTAGTAAGAAAAATATTAAGAAAGCAATACCATGCTCACTGTATCTCCCCACAAAATCATAGGAATCAAACTAAAAAAGGTGTAAGACCTGTATAATTAAAACTACAAGACAGAACAAAGTAGTAAAGAATAGAATGACATCTCACAAACATGAGAATTATTAATCATCAAAATAGCCACTCTAACAAAATTAAACAGCTTTAATGTAATGTAAATCAAAATTTCGATAAAATATTTTGCATTTATTTTTTTTTGTATTGGAGCCTCTCCCAGCAGTACTCAGAGAACAATATAGTCCAAGGATCAAACATATAGCTAATGTAGTCAAAGCACATATCCTAGTCTTTGAACAGTTTCCTGAGATAAGCCCAGTGATACATTTTAAGAAAACAGAATCAAAATTCTAAGGTTTATTGCTATTAGGAATAAAATTTATTAGGAAATAAAATTGGAGAATGATATAATGAAAATGCATACTGGATTTTAGAGAAATGGGTCACCAAGCTTATCCTAAGGCCTTTTGTGTCTGCCCAAGAGGACTATGGAGGACAGTCTTACACAGAGGTAAGACATAAGGGAAACCGGCTTTGCCCAAAGATCAAGAGTTATCACCTTTCCCAGAAACAGTGGCTGCTAAAACATGAAAAAGATAATCTTCATCTCTCAACTGCGGTCCCCAAGAGGTGTCCCTGGAAGTAAGTGGACACTGACAGTGAAGTGGAAAAGATACACATACTTCCAGGCTATCGTAAGAACCATGATAAAACATCACATAGCCCCACCAAGTTAGTGGGCTAAGATTGCAATCCAGAAGACTCAAATCAGTAATAACCCCAATATAATGTCTCTCAAAAGGAATTCAGAGTAAAAATACTAGGGATGTTTAACAAGCTTAAGGAAACGAATGAACTGAACGACCAATAAAACACAAGAGGGTCTGGGAACAGAAATGAGGAAACTAGAAACTGAAATGGTAGAACTAAAAATCTGGTAGGTGAAATGAAAAACTCACTGGAAGACTAACTCACCAGCAGAATAACAGCTGCTGAGGACAGACACAGTAAGCTCCAAGATGAGATGCAGAAAATCTCCAGACTATATAACAGAGAAAAAAAACCTCCCTCAAGATTAAAAACAAAATAAACAAATAAACAAAATAAAACACTGACGAGAACCTTGGAATGAGTAAAAGAATAATAAGAATCATCAGGGTCCCATAGGGCTAGAAATGCAATCTTGATGAAAAACAGCAACCAGAGATATCACTGCTGAGAAGTGCCCATGCTGGAAAGACCATGTACCCAGAGCAAAAAGGCCCTTAGGGTACCAGTAAATCACAGACATAGATAGAACACAGAAAGTAAAACAAGATCAAAGAAGGAAATTAGGTATAAAGGAGTGTCCTCAACATTTATTAAGTGTGCTTTGGGAAGCAGACTTCCCAAACTGGTCCTGATGATGATGAACTATATGGGAGAGTACCCAATGAAATGAAAGTCTCCCCAATATTTTTAACAGCCAGACTATTATTCAGATTTGAAGGAACTAGGGGATGGAGCAATAATACAACGGATAAAGCTTGCATGCATCCAACCCAGGTTCCAAATCCCTGACATCTCATATGATTCCCAGAGCCTGCCAAGAATGCTTTCTGAGCACAGAGCCAGGAGTAACCCCTGAGTTCTGCCAGATGTAGCCCCCCCAAAGTGAGTGTTGCCAGATGTAGCCCCCCCCAAAAGAAAGGCAAGCAAAAAACAGCTATGAAGGAACTATACATGATTTCATGGATGAACAACAATCTAGAGCATTCAGACTCAAAACCATCTTTACAGGGGCTACTGTAAGACAAGATGAAACCCACAAAAACATCAAAATCCTGCAGAAAGAGGTCATAAAACTCCATGACAATAATTTTAATCAATCCAAGTGGGTTAAATGCATCAATTAAGAGACATGAAGTGACAGGATGAATCAGCAAATTGAAGCAAACATTCTTCTGTCTGGACGAATCTCATCTGAATAGTCATAGCACAGACAGACTCAAAGTCAAAGGTTGGAAGAAAATTCCTCAAGCAAACAACTCCCTCAAAAAGGCTGAATTGGTATCAAATGACAGACTTTGGGCTGAAAAAGGCAGTAAGAGATAGTGAAAGTCATTTTTTAATAATCAGGTATACATACATCTGAAGAACTCACTCCTAAACCTATATGCTCCTAATGAAAGACCTTCAAAATACTTAAAACAAAAGCTAATACATAAAGTTGAAAGATATTGATAGCCTCACACTAGTAGTTGGAGACTTCTACAATGCTTTATCATCTGATCATAGATTTACTAGACAAAACTAAGTGAGGAAATACTTGCTTTGAAGGATGACATCGAAGAGACAGATTTATTATCTGTATATGTGTGCGTGTGTGTACAAATGCAGAGAACATTTGACAAGATCCAGCAAAAATACTCAACAAAATAGAAATTATAAGAAAGTTCTTCATCACAGTCAATGCCAATTATCAAAAGTCCACAACAAATAGTTTATTCAATGAGGAAAACTTAAAAGCCTACTCTCTATGATCAGGCATAAGAGAAGGTTATCCACTCCAGTCACTTCTATTCAACATAGTACTGTGAGTATTTGCCAAGAAAAAACAAAAAGAAAGAAAAAAAGACAGAGATATATTAAGGGCATCTAGAAAGGAAAGGAAGTAGTCACACTCTCACTAGATGCAAATGATATGATATTATATTTAGAGAATCATAAAGGCTCTACAAAAATCTCTTAAAATAAAAGAGAACACAAGGAATTGAAAACATTTCTGTTCATGGATTAAGAGGATCAGTATCATCAAAATGGTAACACTCCCCAAAGCATTGTAAAGAATTAAAGCAGTCCCTATAAATATACCCATGACATTTTACAAAGAAAAAGATAAAATATTCCTGAAACTCATACAGAACAATAAACACCCACAAAGAGCTACAGCAATCCTTAGGAAAAACAAGATGGATGGCATCACTTTCTCCTACTTCAAGCTATACTATAAAGCAGTAATAAGTAAAACAATATGCAGTGGAAGAAAGACAGACCCTGAAGTATAGAATCGATTTATCTTTATCTTCAATAGTGGAACAAATGGTGATGAGTAAGTGGATAGCCACAGGTCAAAGAAAGAGCTGTACTGTACATAATTATTATTATTGTACATAACATCAAACACCAAACAAAAGCCAAACAGTCCAATCAAAAATGTTTTAAATAGCAGAAGATTTAAATAGACATTTCTTCTGACTAAATGGCGTAAGAAAAACACAGATACTGAGCTTCACTTATTATCAGGTAACACTATGAAATACCATTTATACCACTCACATCTGTGCATCAGTAGCAATAAATAACCAGTGTTGGAGACAGTGTGGAGAAAAGCGAATTTTGCACAAAGTGTGGAAATGTATATTGGTACTACCATTTTGGAAAACTGTATGGAGCTTTCTTATGGTGCAAACATCCCACATTTGGGTCTCTATCTTAAGAATAAAAAAAAAATCATTAACTCAAAAAGTCATAAATACTACAGTGCTTACTGTAATCTTATCTACAATAGCTAAAAGATGGACACAAGTATAATTTCATCAATCGGTGACTAAATAGAGGATATGACACATTTATACAAACAGTACTATTCAGCTATTAAAAACCAATTTAAATGTAGTGCCATTTACAACAAAATAGGAGGATGGGCATAGATCGTAGAGCATTGCTTACATACAGCTGATCAACTATGGTCCCTGGCATGACATACGGTCCCTGGAGAACTTTCTGGACTAAAGGCAGGAGTAAGCTATAATGTACCATCAGTTGTGGTCCCAAAATACACATACACAGATGGTAAAAAAGAGGAAGGTCAGCAAAATTATACAAAGTCAGAAAGCAAAAAAGACTAATGTTGGCTAGTATCACTTATGTATGCAACATAAGAATATGTAAATGATAAGGAAACTAAGCAAAATCAAAAAACAAGCACTGGTAACTTAAGTTACTTAGAAGAAGGTGAGACAGGGTGATAACATTGGGGGGGGGGTAATTTTTTAAGAAGGAAGACGAAAAAGCATGCCAAGTTGATCCAAAGTAAGATACCAGACTGGATGCTGAAACAAAAATAATTAGTGGTTTTGTCCACAGCAATCATAGTTTAGTTAGCAATATTTATCAATGCTATTTTTTCTGGTTTTAATCACTGAACTTTGGTTAGACATATGCTAACGATAAAGAAGCTGGTTTCTGGAGGAAATGGGAGAACATATGTAAAAACTATTTAAACATGATATACTATTGGGTAAGAATTCTGGAAATTGATCAGGACTAATCTTGCCTGATAGTCACATTAAAATGCTTTGCTTATTGTGGCTTAGATATTATTAGAGTACGACAACACTGGCTCCTCTTTCCAGTTGATGCTTTCTGATGTAATGAATAGGAGGAGGTAGTCATGGTAACTATGGTGGGGAAAGAAAGGAATATGAAGACAGAACCGTCCTACCCTAGTGAAGCTTGAATGAAAGGCCATACTAAACTTAGTTTTCCAACCCAGGAATGAATACATACACATGTGCACTTGTGTTCCCTTATGTATACATGCAGCACATGCATATACATGCAAATATGCACATGCAACACACATGTACACACAATCACTGAGTTCAGAGATAAGGAGATGCAGAGATGATTAGAAAAATTCAGGGGGGGGGGCGGGTGGTGGCGCTCAAGGTAAGGTGCCTGCCTTACCTGCGCTAGCCTAGGAGACGGACCGCGGTTCGATCCCCCGGCGTCCCATATGGTCCCCCAAGCCAGGAGTGACTTCTGAGCGCATAGCCAGGAGTAACCCCTGAGCGTCACCGGGTGTGGCCCAAAAACCAAAAAAAAAAAAAAAAAAAAAAAAAAAAAAAAAGGGGCCGGGCGGTGGCGCTGGAGGTAAGGTGCCTGCCTTGCCTGCGCTAGCCTAGGACGGACCGCGGTTCGATCCCCCGGCGTCCCATATGGTCCCCCAAGAAGCCAGGAGCAACTTCTGAGCGCATAGCCAGGAGTAACCCCTGAGCGTCACAGGGTGTGGCCCAAAAAAAAAAAAAAAAAGAAAAATTCAGGGGGATAAATACCAAAGACTTGGGGCCAGTGAGGTGGCTCTAGAGGTAAGGTGTCTGCCTTGCAAGCACTAGCCAAGGAAGGACCACGGTTTGATCCCCCGGCATTCCATATGGTCCAAGCCAGGGGCAATTTCTGAGCGCTTAGCCAGGAGTAACCCCTGAGCATCAAGTGGGTGTGGCCGGAAAAAAAACGAATACCAAAGACTTAAAAAAAAAATATGTTTCTGGTGTTTCAAATTGGTTGACTAGCCCACCCAACTCAAGCAAATAAAACATCTTTATTCACAGTATCTTTTTAAAAAAAAAATCCCTCTTATTAAAGACAGAAAACAATGAGGAGCCTAAATAGCAGGTGTTGCTTATATTTTATACTAAGACAAAGCTACAGAAACTAAGGACAGTGAATTCAGGCTCTCCTGGAAAGAGTCTGCTGACCTCACTCGGCAGAAAGAGCTCAAGCTCATAGTACACCAAGGCACTGAGCTAACTTTCCCACCATACTCTGGGGGATATAAAGTTTGGAGAGTTCATGTTTCGAGTTCCACTGGTTCCACTCTGTGATCTCAGTACAAGTCATCTCTGTAACCTCCAGAGGTGTGAAAGGAGAGGAATGAAGAAGAGTATGAAAGGAAGGAGCAAAGACATAGTAGAAATAACTGGAAGAAAAGAGGACAAAGAAGCACAGAAGACAGTATACAGAGGGCACTAGATACATTTCTTCTAGAACTACAAGTGGAAGGAAAGTGAGGCTGGGTAAATAATGTTCTCATCTTTCCATTTTCTCCTGCAGATCAGCAAAGTGCTTCTCTCCCCACTATTACCTTCCTACTGCAAAGATTCCCCTGGACAATGGGTGTCCCAAGTTCCCCACTTTTTGTGGTTGAATGGGCTGCTCCAACTGCTCAAGCCTCAGCAACTATTCCATGTGTAAAATATTCTTTGGGAAAACTCCCTCCATGGAAATACACCCTTGAATTCCAAGACATCTACATCATATTCCAGAAACTCTCACAAGGCCCCTACACTCTCTACAACACTAAAGAGTTGGTTATATTCTAATTAAAACAAAAATCTGAAGTTTCCTTCTTTGAGTCTCTAACACAAATTTAGTAAACACAATACACTCATGCAATGCCCTGGCATGAGGCATGCCTTGCTGAGAGTAATCTTATCCCATTTTATTTGAGGTATTTTTTCTGATTCTATGTCAACAGCATTGCCTAGTTCAAATCTATGCATATCTAGCCAGTACTCATACAAAATCCAAGCTACAAGTAAGAGTTATACCGGACAACAAACAAATGCTCAACTATGAGGTTATTATCTAGTAAGTAACTAGAAACTTAAAAGATACCAGTGAAAATAATTTTAATAAAATTAATTTATTAAAAAATGTTAAAAAAGAAACAATGGTGGGACATTTTAAAGAACAGCAGCCGTGGGCCCGGAGAGATAGCACAGCGGCGTTTGCCTTGCAAGCAGCCGATCCAGGACCAAAGGTGGTTGGTTCGAATCCCGGTGTCCCATATGGTCCCCCGTGCCTGCCAGGAGCTATTTCTGAGCAGACAGCCAGGAGTAACCCCAGAGCATCGCCGGGTGTGGCCCCAAAACCAAAAAAAAAAAAAAAAAAAAGAACAGCAGCCGCAACACAAAATCCACCCAGGTATCTTTGACAAATAATTTGTAAAGAAAAGAAATAAGAGAATTGGAAAGATCACCCATAATTCAAATACATATGCATTTACGCCAAATACAAACATCAGCGTATGTATGAAGAAAAGAACACAGAAGTCATCACTGTGGTAATTACAGTCTCTGAGGGAAACGGAAGTAGCTTTGCAAGTTTTGTACCAATTCTTCTGAACTTCACATAGGAAGACACATGCCACGGGGAGAAAAAACAAAATTCATCTTCCCAGTTAAGTTACATACTTAGTATATGTGACCCTTTAATGCTTCAGGTTTACTATGTGTTCATCTATTTGCACTTTTTCAAAATTGACACAAGAACATATATAAAATATATATAAATATAAAAATGATATATATAAAATATAAAAAAATGATCAGACTTAAACACCAAATCCTAAGCCAACGACAACAGAATCAATACCCAATCTACAACAAGCTAGACACAGAGGAAACCACTTATACTAGCAGCCTGGGGGACAAAGAAGGAGGATATGGGATGCATGCTGGGAACAGGGGTGAAGAAAGAACAACATTGGTGGTGGGAATGCCCCTGGTTCAATGTTACTATGTCCCTAAAATATTACTGGAAAGATTTGTAATCCACTGTGGTCAAAATAAAAATTAGTTAATAATAGAGAATATATGGGTTCACGTTTTGCTTTAAAATGAGAACCTCCTCTTCCTACCCCAATGTTTATCCATCACTTTTCCAATTAAAAAAGGCTATTTAATATATAATATTATACAAATTTATATATCATATAAATATATATTACATAAATATGTATAATATAGCACCCAGTGGTGCTCAGGGAAATGAATAGGGGGTCAATCAAAGCACCTTAATACCTGTGCCTTCTATGATCACTTGTCAATATTTTAAAAAAAATAAAAGTTTTACTCTAGAATCTCTATATTCTACCTCTCTCTACAGAGACACACAGCCCTAATAATAATGATAATAATAATAATAATAATAATAATAATAATAATAATAATAATAATGCAAACATTAGTTTGCATCCCAAATGAGGATTCAAAGGTTACTTTCACAGAGTCACAGATCATGCATTTTCTCCCCCAAATGATACAAAAATGTAGTTCTTAATAGCACAATTAAAAAAAACAAACTTTGTTTTAATTTGGAATCACACCTGGCTATGCTCAGGTCTTATTCCTAACTCTGTGCTCAGGGACCACCCCTAGCAGGGCTCAGGGGACCACGGGGTGCCAGATCCCATGAACTCAGGCCAGTTGCATATGCAAAACAAGCAGCCTACCTGGTCTAGCATCTATCTAGTTCCCCCCTTTACTTTTCCGTCACATGAAATTTATTTTCCTCTCTCTAACTCTCTTTCTCCTTTCACCCTCACCCCCCAGTTCCCATTTGCAGTGCCGCAGGAGATTGAAACTAGGCCTAATATATGTGAGGCATGACACTCGACCACTAAGACACATCCTAGCCTCATGGAATCATCTTAATTTATTATATCAATTATAAGGGACAATTCCTTACAGAGGGAATATAGAAAAGAACAAAACGACTGTAGGGCTGAATGATGCTTAAGATAATACATATATTCATTATTAGAACATACCAAGTGCAAAACACTGAGTAGCATAATATGCTGCTATGCCCAGATTCTAGTTGACTGGGAAATACATTTAAAGAAAATACGGTAGTGTACAAATGTTTGGAATATACAAGGCACAGTGGCAAATTCAAAGGCCAAGGGAAGAAAGACCAATGAAACTAAGTTCTTGATATACATGCCCCCGTCATAATCTGAGCTGGCTTTGCTTCTGCTCAGCTCTGAACATGGCTATTACCTGATGTCGAAGCCCTTCCCAGATCCCCAGATGGGGCCACAATTGTGTGCCCTGATAGCTCCTGCCCTGGATGGTAAGTTAGAGCAGCTGCTTTGTTTATTTATTTAACCTTTACCTGCTAATCAGAAATCCTATGGCTAATCTTTAGCACAGTCTTTCATAGTTCCCGGCCTACCAACGAATAGTTTATTTCACCACCTTGTCCTGACTAAACTTAAATTTGATAGAATTCTCAAAAGTCTCATCATCCTCATAAACAAGGTTTACAGCTGGAGAATTAGTACAGGCGTTAAGGCACTCGCTCTCACATGCACTGGACCCCAGTTTGGTTGCAGCAATGCATAATGCATTCCGGGTATGACCTCTAAGTACAAAACCAAGAGTTAAGTCCTGAGTAGCAAAGGGAATGAGCCACGCTCCACCTTTCCCAAAACAGCACACTTCTTAACCTTCTCATACTTTTCACTTATCAATTCCACAAAACTATATGAAGTAAGTTAGCTATTTAGCACTGACTGTATGTATCCTCTTTGGCCGGATTATCTGTGGTCCTTTTTATGCTTTAAATTCTCTATTCTGGAGAACGTTCCTTTCCAACTCAAATGTAAGCATCCTGGAAATAAGAAAACCAATCCCACCACACTTGCACAGTCTTAGAAAAATAGCATTTGTTTAAATGTGGCTGAATTTAGCATGGGTTCAAATGTCTTGATTGTCTCCCTGGGCCCACTGAGAAGAAAATTTGGATAACTCAGGATAGAAAGTTGAACTGGAAAAAAAAAAAAAAACCCTTTCCTCAAGGAAAGTGAAGCTGCCAGTAACAAATTATCAATACAGTGGGAATGTGGGGTGGGGAAAGGGCTCCAAGAAAGACACCCTAAGCTGAAGGGCAAGGTGTGTCTCTCCACATATCCGTTCCAACAAGCCTCAGAGTGGGCTCATAAGTGAATTTCCATTTTATGGTGGAAAAAAGAAATCACTGACAGACTCAAGATACCTACAATTTCAAAACCATAATTTTGTGGGGGAAAATAGCTTTACCACACTGCTGCAATAATTATCATTACAATCTTGAAATACTAGTCCTTAAGTTTCAATTTCAATTCATGGTGATTTTACCCAGTATTACTAACACAACATCATTAAGTTACACTTATGATGAACTTCCTAAAATAGTCTGTCCCAGAAAACAGTGTGCAGCAGAGACAAGGCAACTGAGTTGGGTTCCTCGAAGACCATGCCACATCCACAGAAAAGCTCTATGTTTGCCATTTGTTCCTTGTGCAGTAGACTGGTTCACTGCAAGAATTCAAGGGCCCTTTCTTACAAAAAATTTTTTCTTAAAGAATACATTAAGAAACTCCAAAAGAAAAAAAAAAGTGTGATTCTGAGGCAAGATCATTACTTGCTATCCAAGGAATTCTTTATGCACTCAAGAAGACAGTTTGAGGACAAAAGACTGAAAGCTGGGTAGGGGACTGAGGGAGGAAGGAAGGAAGGAATTCAAGATGATGCAATATCTTCTTGTCACCCAAATATCTACTGGGTCAAAATCAAATCTAATCTGTAGATTGGGTAAGGCCAATTTCTTAAATTTCAAACATGCTGTCACCTGACCGACACACAGACTTGAGAACCTAGTTTCTTCTAGTTATGAAGGTCTAGAACATTGGATAAATTTTACCTCAACCCCATACATAGCCAGGCTGACATGTATGTCTGAAAAGATTGTTCTGTCTCTGCTTCTCAGACCTTCTCTCTTCTTGGTTCTCTGCTATCAAGCATGCTAATGAGCACACCCCCAGTCTTTGATTCTCCAGCTTCAAATCTCCCCAAATTGTCCTTCCCATTTGGGCCCCTGCTTCCCCATTTAGCAGAATCCAACTCCACATACTCTGTACCAACCTCCAGTCTGCCCCACTGTGCTGCCCAGCTCATACAAGCAGCCACACTCCAGCAACAACACCCAGCCCTGCTGCCTCTATTATTCTGGCCGAGAGCATCTTGCTCTTTTCCATCACTCTTAAACAAGTGCTGTCATTACATTACATTTATTTCCATGTGTAATATCTATACAAACCCAGTACTGATAAATAGTTAAATTCACCAAGGGTTGATTTTGACCCCCACCCCCGCCCCCAGGGGACATCTGGCAGTTTTTGTTGTCAGAATCGAAGGGGAGGGGTTGCAGCTGGCATCTAATGGACAGTAGCCAGGGATGCTGCTACACAGGACAGTCCCCACAACAAAAGAATGACCCAGCCCCAAACTCTGAGTGTTAAGGCTGAGAAAGCCCTGCATGGGCACAGGGAAAGACAGTTCCAATATGACTTTAATCATTGCCTCCTCTTCACGCCACTGTTTCCAAACAGCAATAAAACAATTTAAAACACACTTAAAATTTTAACATTGATAAATAATATATGTTAGACATACCATGGGGGATTGCTTCACAACAGTACTTAGATTATCCAAATGTATTCTCTCATTATCATTAGCTACTTAGAAAAAAAAACAAACAAAACAAATGAAAACACAAAGAGATGGAATGAATCTGTGCTGTCACTCAGCTCAGGTGACAAAAGCCAGAATTCCATCCTAAATTAAAAAAAAAAACTTCCACAATTAAAAATATTGTCTAAGCTACAGTTTTTACAAGCAAAGTCAAGTATGGAGGTGAAAATAATTTGTATAGTTTCAACTCCTGACCATTAATTTCTATGATACTGGGCAAGTAACCTAATCTTCTAAATCTGTTTCTTCATCTGTAAACCAGAAAAAGAAAACTGCCCATATTACAAAGTCATATGGAATTCAGAAAAGCCAACCTATGTGATTAGGATAGTACTTAGGTAATTTCACTGAGCATCTACCATATGCTAGTATTATATAGAAAATGCTCAAATATTTCATTGTGTAGTCTTTGGACTTGCATGAGTAACAGAGAAAAGTAAATTCTAGTTTCCTTATTAAATCGATGTACTTTACAATTAATTAAAAATTACAATTATAAAATAATAAAATGCCAACTTAATATTTGCACTTCATAAATACCAATTTTATGCCTTTAAATAGTATAGTAAAACTACATTTGTTTTTAATATACAATATTCCAAATACAAATGAAACCAAATAAGATTATAAGTAATAGATATTTGTTATATATACACACATACACTTGTGAATATATGTATTTGTAACATCTCCAAATGTTTATAGAAAAATTTCTTAAAATAACACTTTCAAGTAAATTCTGCAATGAATTTGTACATTGTACAAATCTTTTCAGTAGTAACATGTACCACAATTGCCTAGATTCTACATAACACTGTTTAAAAAGTAGACGTGATTTATCATTTTTCATGGATTAAATTAAGCATCGAGTTACTATTCTCAAACTATGCTGTGATAAGCATTAAGCAGTCAAGTGCTGTTAACACCCTTACCCTGTATTACTTCACATAAATCATTTCTGACTCCACTAGTACAAATCAATATGGAGGCCTCATCTGGGTTTCATCAGAAAACTGGTAAGTCAAATAAATTTCTATGAATTTAGGAATTCTACAAAGTGAATAAAGCCATTATTACTTGATGAACTTTTTTTTTAACTTAGAAATATTTAATAGCTATTTGGGGTTCAAATTAGAATTGTCACTCTCATTTCTTTTTAAACAAAAGTGTTATTCCACAAGGATATCTACAAGGCAAAAAAAAAAAAAAAAAAAAAAAACTAGTTATCATGATGTATTTACCACCTATGTCAAGAAAACAAAAATACAAAACAAAATGAGCACACTACACACCCATCAACAATTTCCTGTGTGATATAAAAAGTAGTCCCAACAGAATACATTAGCAACAATCAAAATGTCTAAAATTTCTCCTTTTAACATATAGGCAGAGTACCTACAAAATAAACAATTGATTTTCTTGTACATGTTATAGAGAAAATGTCTTACAACTGGCAGTGCTTTATTTTCCCTGGCTTACCAGGTTATACTACACTATGCTACCTACAACATCCATCTATGAATGACTCCAGCTTAGCAGCACATTCAATCCCAGGTCCAGTCTCATCTACCATATTTGATTGTTCTGGTGTGTGTGTGGGGGGGGGTATTCTTCCCAATTCAACTTATATAACTTGCTGCTTAGGCCATCTATCTCGATGCAAGCATGCCAACTGAAGTGAGTTTATTCCACCAAGGGCATAGAGCTGGTCTTAAAAAAAAATGCTTTAACTCTTAGAATCGAATCTAAGAAAAAAACCAGGCAGGCTGGGAAGACATACAACAACCACCATCCTTACACTTCTCACAGAGAGCATCCATCAGGCACTTTCACACACATGTCTGTCATCCCCTCCCAGGGGGTATGTGCAGTCACATTACCAGCCATGACAGGTCAGCCAGCCACCCCCTGATCTGTGCTGCCGTGGCACACCTGAGCTCCCTACCCCTTCAACGTCATATTCTGAAGCAGCTCAAAACCGAATCGCTGGCACCGGCTGCAGTCCTGGGAGTCCTCCCCCACTACCTCTCCATGGCAACCGCAGCTCCAGAAAAGCCAGTCCACCTCTTACGCAAATGAAGAGAGGCCACAAATGTCAGCAGTCACACAGCCCCCCTCTTTCCTCCCGACTGAGTTTCCTTCTTAAAGCAACAGGAGTGCATTCTTCTTTTTTTAGTTTGCATCTGACAACAACCTTTCAGGGTCTCCTGCAGAGGGAAAGCAACTTAGGAAAACCCTAATAGAGTTTAAACCTCCTTCCGGATCACCGCCCCAAAGATGACAGTGATTTGGTGCCTGTCTGGAGGAGCCAGTCCAGCAATAGCAATAACAGCACGTTCCCTTTGTATTTGAGCATTTGAGTCTTTTTTATATGGGAAGCCTTTAAGATATTAATTCTCCTATCATTTGGCTTCTAAGAAGAGGAAGGATGGGAAAGATGGGGGGGGGGGAGAGAAGCGCCCCCTCACCCAGCGCAGGGAAGAGGAAGAGAAAGGCTTCATAACATTGGGTCCTCAAACTGTGTTTTCTTTAGGACGGCATATTTATGTCGAAAATTCGAGGGTGCTAAAAATATTTTTTGCTTTGGCCAAATGGTCAGTTATTTACCAATAATGTTATAAGAAGGAAAGATGAACAGATCTTTATTTGAACTGTTTTCATTTTGATTGTTACCAGGCATAACTTACACTGTAATTTGTTCATGAGCTATCTTTTCTAAATATATTTTGAAAGAAGCAAAAATAATGGCCAGTTTACTCTTCACATGACTACTGCGACTGGAAAGCAGAAGTAAACACTGTGCATAATATCATAATAAACACTGACAAATGAATAAATACCATTATTTCAAAGGGTCTAAAAAGCCATTGATGCTACAAAATGGCAAATCCTGTTAAGCTGTCATTAAAGATGTGACTGTTTAAAAGAACAATAGGATTTTTAAATTAAAAATAATGATTTCATTTTTTAATTAAAATTAACATTTTAATTAATAATTTCAGTTGAAATAACAAGGAGCAAGCATCTTTGATGGCGAGCAACAATTCATATAGAGAGAATGTGGTTCCTTGGAATCCTCCATAAAGACTTTTCTCCAAGGGAAAAAATAAAATCATATTCTGAAAGTTATGCGTACATGGGAAACTATATTTTATAATATAATAGAACAATAATATAAGGTTTATATATTTTTAAAAAACATACTCAGGTGTGCATATATTTTTGTTTTGCTTTCTTTCAGCTAGATAGCACTTTGACAACTATAAATACTACTAACATGATCATCTTTAATGATAGTTTTTAATAATCACTTTTTAATTGCTTTATGAAAAAGGCAGCTTAAGAACTTATATACCAACTGTGTAACAACTGGTTAACCTTGGTTTAGGACTTAAATGAGGAACTTTCATTGGAGACCTGTTTTAGGGCAGTTGGATCTGTTCCTCAGGCAGTCCAGCCCTGGTTCTGGAAGCTTCTGGGAGAGGTCTCCGGAAAAGCACTTGCACAGCATTAGTAGAGATAAAAGATTCTAGGCCAGGGTGAAGGCTGGAGATATGCAGTAAATGCAGAGAACTGGAAGCTGGTATTGAATATTTTGGAAGTGCAAGTGTAAAACGAAGAACACAGGGAGGGATGTGGCTAAAGAAGTTAGGCAAGATCATGAAGGAAATGAGCTTCACCTTTTCTCATAAGGTCCATTTTTAGAGCATGAAGTTCTTGAATCAAACAGTGATATTTAGATGGAAAAAAATCATTTAAACTATTCATTGCTTTTGGTTCAAAATATTTACTAAGACTGCCCCTCCTGAAATAAAGGAGTGTAAGATAAGAAAGCAGGAATGTTTATGTACCTGGGCTGCCTGCCTAACCTGTTGGAGCCAAATACACAAAACATGGAAAAGCCACACCTGCCTCAAGGTTCCATTCCAGAACTTACCACAAAGTTATTTTCAGGTATCTGGGACTCTTAAGGGCAAGAGTCAGGCCTTGTTCTTATCTTTTTCTGTACCTAATACCAAGATCAATATTTGTTCCATCAGAAATACTCCGAAATGGTATGAAGGAATACACACAAGTTCCTTTGGTATTGAGAGAAACAATTCTGGTATTTTAAGATCAACTTCAAAGGAGTCAACCACCTTGACAGAGGCCCTACAGTATCATTTACATTTTTAATTGCTTACTTTAACCATCTTTTGACTACTTCCATTTCCATTTCCCCACACAGGACTGATACCTATTGTCAAAACATTAATATTTTCAGAATTACTATTAAGCAGTTCATAAATGTTACCCTGACTGTTACACATTTCCCAAATTATTGACAATATTGATTGACACTCAAATATTCCTAGATCAAAACCCCTAACATTATAGTGTTTTCATTTCAAAATGATCTTTCTAGAATCTAAATTATGGGTTCTATGAGAGAGAGGGGGCCAATGGTAAAGTGTTTGCTTTGCACCTTTGCACATGGCCAGGTGGCTCAATCCCAGGTACCACATATGCCTCCCCAAGTTCCTCCAGAAGTGATCCCTGAGCACAGTTGGGTGTGCCCCCCCAAAAGGGGGGGAGGGAGAGAGGGAGAAATGCCCAGACCTCCCAAAGATCAAAAGCATTTTTACAACTATTACAAAATAAAATAATAAATGTCTAGATGTCGCTTCCCACATAAAAGAAATATGACAATTCAACATACTGGCTTCAGAAATCTATACACTATAATCCTAATATTGTCCATACTTTTAGGAGGACCCTTAAAAAGTACCAACTTGCATCCATTCATTCATTTAATAATCAAATTTTACACTTACATCCTAACCTAGAATTACAAGGTCATATGTTATTCAAGGGAACATTTGAACTCACTGTGAACATACTAGAAAATACGATGAATCAAAATGTACCAGAGCACTAATGTCAGATGTCCAAGTAACGAAGAATTCCTGAGGCTCAAACACACATCATTTTTTCAAGTCTTTGAGAAAACAGAAGGATAACTGAGATAACTTCTTTTAATTTTAAAATTGATTTTTGGGAAACACTCAATAGTTTTCAGGAGTACTCCTAGCTCTACACTCAGAAATTGCTCCTGGCAGGCTCAAGGGACGTAAGGGATGAAGGGGATCAAACCCGGGTCTGTCCTGCATCAATTGCAGCGTACAAGGAAAACACCCTACTGCTGTGCTATATTACCCCAGTCCCTGAGATAACTTCTTAAAGATCCTTTTATGCCTGAGGAATCTTCAGTGTACTCAGATTAACAACAAGATCCTCTAGAGAATCCTGACAACAAAAATGCCAGGGTGGGGGTGAGTATGAACATGAGACTTGTTTCTAAGCACAGAGATTTCAGAACTGATCCCAATCATTTCTGGAGTGAGCTGCTCATTTTTCACAAAGAACTATGTCTAGTCTTGCCAGAGATGGTAGTTATCTGTTACAAATAGATAAGACATGTTTGCTCCTAGCTCATCTAAGAAGCATAGTACACAAATAAATGCACAAGCAATACTTTAAATGAATCTTTATTTCATTAATCACAAAAGCATCAACAACCATTGATCTACTTAAAATATAGCAACTCTCAAATGCAATGAATTCCTTTCTTCCCCACAACATTCTATTTACTTGAAATATCATAAATATTGTCTTGGTTGTTATGATCTGGAGACACACCCAGCAAAACTCAGGGGTTACTCCTGTATCTGCACTCAGAAATTATCCCTGGTGGTGATCATGAGGATTGCTGGGGGTCAAGCCTGAACTGAAAGGTAACAATGCACTTTCCCTCCTATTTTATGGCTCCGGTCCTAGTTCTCTGACTTTTTTTTTTAATTTCTTATTGAATCACCATGAGACACACAGTTTCAAATTTTCTGATGGCAGAATTTTTGTCATACAATGTTCCAACATCCTTCCCTTCACCAACATCCATCCCTTCTCCAACTCCTATACATTTCCCACCACCCATGTCCTCCTATCTCTCCTCCCCAGCTTGCCTTCATGACAGACATCTCTATTTCTCTTCCTTTTTACAATATATTTTTAAATGAACATACAATTAGATTTATCCAGAAATCTAAGAGTTTTACATGGGAAATATTGAATTCTTACAATCGCCATATAAACAAATAAATAAAAGGGGAAATGTCTGGACAGAAGGCAAAATAGAGTGATATACCCTACCAAAAATGCCCAGAAAGTTGTGAGTAGAAGATTAACTTCAGAAATGAAATATCCCTGAAATGGAAACCAAGGAATAAAATTTCCAGTGACTGTCCCAACATAAACCATGCTGCAGCAGCCTGCCCTCCTCCCAAAACGCATTCCCATTAGTGTAGGAAGAGGTATTGGGAAAGCATGATGACCCATATAGAGTCCACCTGGACCAGCGCCCAGGGAAGGCATGGAATCCAGGAGAGGAAGAGGGGGACGGCTGGGGCCTGCCAAGCCTCCTAGCACTCCCCAGGCTAGGGAGAAAGGCTCTGGTATGGGGCCTCCCCAAACCCTATACCTGACAAGAGCTGGCCTCCAGAATCAGAGAGGAAACCGGAAGCAAGATATCTGCCCACCCTCCTCCCCATACACCTCCCCCCTGGAGTATGGAGGGAGGGGGAAGCCTGAGATGCTTATTTGTGCTCCAGTCAAGTCTATTGATGCTTTTTATTTATTTATTTTTGTTTTGTTTTGAGCTCCCTGAATATCTTCCTTAATTCTAATCTAAACCTCTTATTTGAGAGGATACATAGCTGTCTTCTACTTTTTGGATTATCAGAGCAGTCATATTGATTCTTTAAACATGGGGATGTACTGCAAAATTTCTCCATTGTTAAGGCTGTAAATTGCTTCTTACAATGTGGAGAAATGGAGTTCAGGGGTTAAAAGGTAAGCATGACCGCGCTTTTTGGGAGTGGGTCCTGGAGGGATTATGCTCCTTAGTGTCTGTGCTGGCTCCGCAGGAAGAAGGCAGAGAGCGGGGCAGCCATCCTTTTTAAGTCTCTGGGTGCCCAATCACACGGCAGAAATCGGCCCCACCTTTGCTGGGTGGGGACATCTTACAGGGTTGGGTCCTGGAGAGATTCTGATCCTTGGTGCCTCTGTGCTGGCTCCGAAGGAAGAAGGCACAGAGTGGGGCAGCCATCCTTTTAAATCTCTGGTTGCCCAATCACAGGGCAAGAATCTGAAACAACATCCTAAAATATTTCCAATCCAACACACATCTCTTCAGCTAAAAGCATTGCTGAGTAACCAAAATATAATAAAAGCAGCTTTACTACAGGGATAGAAGAGTGGAAATGGAAGGAGGGGACACACTAGGACAACAGGAGAAGGAAGTGGTCACTCTAGCAGAAGATGCGAGGCTACACTGTGTTAGGAGTGAAATCACAGTGCCTAAAATAAAATTTGCAAAATAAAAGGGAACTCCCCTATTGAAACAATATTCAATATCTTTCCATGTCTCAGTGTACTGACTCCACAAATAGCACTGACTTGGCAGGACCCCTGGCTTGGGTTCTGTTTGCCTTTATCTTTCTGCTTATTGTGTCTGACTTATTTTGGGAGCTGGTAAATGCTCATCACTCATGGGGACAAAATAGCACAGTTTTAAAAATGATCATGGTGGCTAGAAGAAATTCTGATACCCTGAAATTTTCCTCTAAGATTCCCCAAATAATCCAACTAAAAGGAGTAAAGAAGGAGCCAGACATGCACATGCCCTACATGTAGAGACCCATGTTTGACTGTCGGTGCTGTGCAGCCCCCCTCCAGAACTGCTGGATACACACCTGGTGAGCCCCCCAGGACTATGAGGGTCCAGGGAGCTTCAGCACCTCTGTGCCCTAGCCCTGAGAAATCCAGCCCAGGTTTCAGGATTTTCTTGGAGTGACCCCAGACTTCCTAAGCACTATTTGGAAAGTTCCAAAGGGGGAAAATAAATTTATTCTCCAGACTTGGTGGTGAGAGGAAAACATATAAAGCTGATATGTCATAGCTTCTTAGATAAACCAGTTTCTTCTTTTAAGTAGAAACCACAAAATATAAGAAAATTAATAACAATTTTAACTGGGAAAATGACTTTTATTTATAGTCTATAAATGTCTTAAACATTTTACTTGCACACTACAAGAAGCGATTTCATAATCATTCATACATAGCCTTGTACATGGCAAACCTGAGTTTGATTCCTGGCCCCCTATATAGCCCTTCAAGCCCAACACTGAGTGCAGAGCCAGGAGTAAATCCTGAGCACAGTCAGATGTGACTCCCAAAACAAACAAACAAACAATAAGAACAAATCAGCAAACCCTTAACACATGGCATCAAGCTAAACAAAGCTTAGCTCTAGATAGCCCTTTACCAACTTTATATCTACCTACTTTGGGTCTTCTTTTAAGACACATTCCTCTAGTTTTAAGGAGCTGTTCTTGTTAGATAAAATATTATCTAAAGTTAAAAAAAAAAAAGAAGTTCATGATCTAAGTGAACAGAGCATGGTTTGCTATCAGTTATCTATCATCAGAAGGCAATTCTCTATTTATTTAAAATCTGTGTCCACGTGGAAGCTAGCACTCCCAAATATGCTTTTATTTTAACCTAAAGGCATTTTTCACAAGTTAGCAACAGCTGTTACAGTCTCTTCGCCTGGTATTGGCAAACCACACAACCTGGCATGGATGAGTCATTAGGAAAGTAGTAAAGTCCCCCCTTCTGCCCCCCTCCAGGGTTTGAACTCATTTTGAAACCAGAAAGAACAGTTCATCCCATAACTCAAGCAGACAAGTTTCTATGAAAGAAGACTGTTTTCAGAAGGTCACAGGGCCTCCCTTTAAGACTGCTGAAATGAGACCGTGAACAAGAATAATCATGGAAAGGAAAGCTCACCAAAGGTTAAGAGCACTCTGAGTAAGAGTTATAACGATTTAAAAAAAATAACAAATAAAAATGTCAATCCCTGTAACAGCATAATTTTAGAAATAGCCATTCATGTCTCCTCCCCCGCCACAACTTAGAGGGAAAAAATGATCACAGATTCCTGCTAATGTGTAAAGGATGACTGGGCCAGTTGCTTTCCTTTGGAAATACACAGCATAGGGTGCAATCCAAGGACATACATATGTCTACATGTCTATATTCAACAAAGAAAATTATGTGCATATAGACAAATAGAATTAATCTTAATTTTAAGTCGCTACTTCTTGGAGGAAAGAGGACAGATACAAAAGCTTGACGATGGCACTTTGGAACGAAGTACATGTTTTATGTAATTACAAATTATCAAACAAACCAACACCTAAAAATCAAATGTGAAAAAATAAATCTCAGTAAATGTTATGTTACAGTGTAATGACACAGAAAGAAATCTGTGATAGCAAAACATCATAATTCTACCCAATATTCATAGTAGGAGCAATTTATATCCTAAAGACAGATAAAAGTATGAGAATAATACTGATGGCAGGATTGATATTTCAAAACTGTCATACACACAACACATAGACATATGCACACACACGCACAAACACACACTCCAGGATAAAGCAAATAAATAATTCCATCACTCCAGAGAAGTCACTGAGAGACAAGTTTCTCTTTTTGCCAGAAGAAACAGGACTAAGATCAAAGAGGTTAAGGGAAAAACCCTGCAGTGCCCATTTTCATCTTCGATAAATGCAAATGGTGCTTGAAGGTATTAACACCTTCAGAAACTTTGTGAGGCTTAGAAACAACAGTCAGCCCAGCAGCAGGCAGATAGATGGCCCTTAACTGAGGTTCCCAG
This sequence comes from Suncus etruscus, assembly GCF_024139225.1. Lineage (NCBI taxonomy): Eukaryota > Metazoa > Chordata > Mammalia > Eulipotyphla > Soricidae > Suncus > Suncus etruscus. The sequence continues at coordinate 41,597,593 of NC_064865.1, read as the reverse complement.
ATACCTTTGTTAACTTTGTCTGCAGATGGAACAGGACAAGACCACAGTTGGTCTGGGAAGCAAATAGCCAGAACCTATAAAAAAGCAAGGGCACCTGCAACAGTTGGAACCAGAGCATCGCCTCCTAGGGTGATCCCCAGAAGTGAAGGAACCAAGTTCTGATATTTGAAGGTGGAAGGAAGCAAGTAATAGTATAACACCACTCTGATAAGACCTATAAGGTGGAAGGGGAAGGGAAAGGAAAGGAGGTGAAGGAAAGAGGGTCAGGCCCACAGGGTCTGCTAGGACAAGACTGTTTCCCTAGGCTTCAATGGAAGCGCACGTTAGAGGGGAGAGGTCCAGGCCAAGCTAATCACAAAGGCAGCCACAGATTTTTCTCAGAAGCATCAAGATGGAGATGCTGAGCTAATTCTGACCTAGATACCCCTAGACCAGTAAGTAACACCATGCTATAATCAACAGTCACTTAATGGCTGCTTTATTTCTCATCTTCATTTGAACCAGTTTCCTAATTTTCAGCTTTCTTATTATAATAATAATAACAACAATAATAATATTTAAGAGACAAGCAAAAATATCAGGAAAGAAATGGTTTCTCATTATATAATAAAATTGTACAAATACCCAATCAGGAAATAGAGGAAAAGTAATAAACTACCCAAATTTACAAGGAAAGTAGACATTTTATATTTAGAAATCCCAAAACTACATATTTTAAATATTTATCTTGCTGGGTTTTGTGCCATACCTAGCAGTGCTCAAAGGATCAGAAAGTGTTCGGGATTGATCCCAGGCCTCCCCCATATAAAGCATGAGCTCTACCCATTGTGTTCTCTGGCCCCTACGATTGTTTTTAATATGACTTTAAGTCACCAGAAAGCCATACATCCATCATTTTTATTTTTACTAGGCATAAATTTTATTTTTGAGCATGAAAGCAGTAGAATATCTTCTTGGCTACTGGTGGTGATTTGTGAGCAAACAATAGGGGTGACGTTTATATGGTGAGAAGCATTTGTGAGACTGTGGCGTTCTGTGGTCATCTGAGGAGATGTGATCATTTCTGGCAGAACAGCAAGCACCAGCGCCCAGTGCTGCCTGCGAGGTCACTGTGCTCAGCTTCCCTTCTCCGGGGAATGACCCATCCATCCCAAGGGCGATGACAAGCCAATTTGGAGAGTAAGAAAGAGACAGAGAGAACAGACACCCTCAGTTAGGGATGTTCATGGTGGAAGGATCATAAAGGCCAACACATCTCAAGCTTGTTTATCCAAAAAAAAAGGTTTCTATGAGCAGTGAATGGGCATTCCTGTTTTGTTTTGATTTTAAAAACAAGCCCACCAGCACATTACCAGTATTTCTATATAAAAGATTTGTTGGTAGATGGTAACTCACAATTGTTTTGATTTGCATTCCCCTGATAGTGATTCTGAACATGTTTTCATATGATCACTGGCCATTCCTCTCCTCTTCTTGGAAATGTCTGTTCATCTCCTTATCCAAATTCTTGAAAGGGTCCCTGATTTCTTTGTTATAGAGCTTTGGGGTTGTTTATATATATATATACATATATATATATATATATGTATTAAAGATAAAGGATATCAAGATGTATGCAATTATTTTCTTGATTTATTTTCTGCCATTATGTATGGTGTCTTTATTTTAGGCCACGTACCATATTTTCCGGCGTATAAGACGACTTTTGAAACAAAAAAAAGTCAACCAAAAACCAGAGGTCGTCTTATATGCCGAGTATATCCCGAAAATTGTTTCAATATGCCGCTAAACGAAAATTGTCTGAATATTGCCACAAAACAAATTTTCCTACTCGATCCTGCACCAATCACTGCAAGGCTGCTTGGACCACCTCTCTAACTCAGCCAATCCAAGCAGGCCTTTGATGCATGCAAATGAGACAATGTTCTGTACCAATCTACACTGTCAAGAGTCTGCTCGGATTGGCCAGAGTCAGAGAGGAAGTCTATTCCAGTAGAACCTTTGAACCTTTGCTTGTTGTGATTGGCTCACTGCGGTACATACAGTTGCAGCACAGGAATGTTCTGTCTGATACAGCGAATATAGGCTTAAACCTATGTTTTAACTGCAAAATTAGGGGGTCGTCTTATACGCCGGCAAATACGGTAGCTCTTCATTTTTTGATAAAGAATATTGTCTGGTTTAGTCTACTACAAAACTGTATAGAGACCTCTCAAAAAAAAAAAAAGGAAAAGAAAATAAAGAACAGCAATTACACTCTTGACATCTACCTCCAAAACATAAAAACAATAATCATCAGGAGACTGACTATACAGGCGTATGCTCATTGCAGTGCTTCGTAAAAAAGCCAGGATATCAAACAACCCAAATGTCCAATGATAAACAAATGGAAAAAGAAGTAATAGTCTCTAACACAATGGAATGTACAGTCCACAAGAAGGTGGAATCGTGCAGTTTGCTACAATTTAGATGGAACTGGGTGGAATCTCTGAATTAAATAAGTGAAATATGCCATCTCTGGTTGATCTCACTCATGTGGTGTTTAAAGAAACAATACAAACAGAATATGGTGTTTAAGGACAGAATACAGACATCTACTAGCCAGTCATAGTTACTAGAGTATAAATCTTAAGCACCGGGTTGAGGTGGGCAAATAAGGAGTATAAAGTCCTGGCTGCTTTAGTGCTGGTGTAGAGCAAGTACCAATAACTCTAACTCTCTATATTTTTAAAATGTTTCTACACTATAGCACATAGTTCGAAGTACTCCTCTTATCTGGTCATCTAAATCTGCTATAAATGATATGATGCTCTCTATATAACTATATGTATATATACATATATATATATACATACCTACACACACACACACACACACACACACACACATATATGACTTAGGAAAATGACCTACACCCATTCCTACCCCAACACAGCCTTTTTGTATTCTGGTCTCTGTCATTTCCCTTGGGGTGGAGGCGCACATGCTGGAACCCCAAATCTTATCAGACACAGAGAATGGCTATTATAAGATTTTTTTTTCTTTTAGAGACATGCTTAGCAGAGTGTCCTCAACAGTGTATCACCAATCTAAGGCTTGGTTTGGGTTTGAATTGAGAAGATTAGTGGCTTGGAAAAAAAAATGTGGTATAAAAACATTTCCAAGCAGAAAGAACAGCTTCATCATTTTTCGCTCAAAAGCCAGCCAATTCTATTTAAGTAGAAAGGATCAGAACGCAAGACCAGGTGTTAGTCTTACAAAGACTAAGGGCATTTTTATTTATACAATATTTAAAAAGAGAAACTCTTGTTACTTTCTAGAGCTCCTATTTTTAAAAACAAGCATTCTACTTTGGATTTCGTCTAGAAATTACTATCTATCTTGAGGTCATCACGCACAATTTTCAACTTGTTAACACAAGTTAACAACCTGACTACGACTAAAGTGATTCAGAAGTCATGGGCATTTTCAGCCGGAAGTTCAAGATATCTATGAAGTAGAGTATGAAAATATGAACCTCCCTCCTATTTCCTAAATATAAAATGACCATGAAGTGCAAAGGTTCCCAAACATAGTCACCTCGTTATAACCTTTACAGTCTGGAAAAAAAATTCCAGTATATTCTCTAACTGAATTGGAAGACTAACTTAATGTATAGGTGTTATAGTTCAGAAAAATATTAACGCAATTTTTCCTGAGCCTCTGTGCCATGCTTGTAGGGGAAAGGCATTGAGACACCATCCCACTGTTACCTGCAGGCTTTGGCAAAGCACAGCCACCCCACCCTCACCACTGGACCCTAAGGTGCCTGGTATTCAGGATTTGTATGAATTGCTCAGAGTTGTCCCAGATGGGAATGTCTGCTTAAGAGAAAGCCAGTGAAAAGCTCACCACACTCGTGTACAAAAAAGCTGATAAGAAAAGCGGTGCTTGTCTTTATTGCTGTAGTGCTCACTGGATTTTTTGTTTGATTTTTCTTTTTGTATTGCTGAGGTGTTTCTTTCTTTCTCCCTTTCTTCTCTCAAACTGATGTTGAGAGCCTCTAAGGACTCCGCCTATTTTCGGCTTGCTTGATTTTTCCCCCCATTTTGCTTTTCTTCTCTTCAAACGAATCACGTAACTCGAACCATCTTGCTCTGCCTCTCAAATTGAAGGGCAAATAATGGAGGGTACCAAGACCAAGCAGTTGTATGATCACTAATAAAAATGTAATAAAAATGATCGAACTTTAACACCAAATCCAAAGCCAATGACAAAACAACAAGCTAGATACAGAGGGGACCACTTATACTAGCAGCCCGGGGGGTAAGGGAGAGGGATATGGGATGCAAGCTGGGAACAGGGGTTGAGGGAGGACAACTTTGGTGGTGGGAATGCCCCTGATTCAATGTCAATATGTACCTAAAATATTACTGTGAAAGATATATAATACACTTTGGTCAAAATAAAAATTATTAATAAAAAATAAAGAAAGAAAAGTTCCTGGATGTACCCTACATGCTGAATGGGAACATCCAGAGTTCCACACAGTTCACTTATTAAATAATTTCGGTGGGTCTCTAGCCTCATTGTCAAATTCTGCAAAATGTGCTTGATACTCTCAAAGCTCTAAAAGCAAGGAGGGATGGAGCTTTGCCGAACACAACAGAGCAACGGGCCCAAAATAGGGTTTGGAAACTCCCTGCTGACTTGCTGAGAAGCTCGGAATTTTCTGAGAGTTTTTGATACTTCCTCTACTGGAAAAAGCAGTAACAGAATCTTCCTACTTGGTGCATCACAGGAACGAAGAGGCCTACATGGAACGGCCTGAAGCTTCACACACCGAGGGATGAAAACCAAAGGATACATCATACACAGACAATGCCACCTCTAAAGTTGTGCAGAGGACCAGGCTAACATTGCCAGTAACCACAAGCATGGGGCCTGGTGCAGGAATGGCAGGAACCTTCACTCGAGGTGTTTAGTATTCTGGGTACAACATTCTTAAGTCAAGGTTAGCATGCCATTGGCATGGTCCCAAAATGAAAGTTCCTAAGACTGACACCTATCTCATAGGTATTCAGAATTGCATTCCTGTTATGTCATAAACAAATTAATGCCAGAAGTGTCTGAATAACTTTCATGCACTTAAAAGGATGTCAGCAGTAAGATGATGAAGATGAGATGAGGCTCTGAAAGTCAGATTTGTTCCAGTTTTTCTTCTGCCTTATTATTACTGCAGGTATGGAGGCTTCCAGCTCTTCAAGATCTCAGTCTTCCTAAAAATGGTAACATCCTACAGGGATTTTTTTATTTGTTTGTTTAAGCTGAAATGAATTAATGAAATTATGCAGAACTCAATAAATATTGCCTACTATCCCTACTAAAATATTCAAAGCTTTAAAACTTTGGTCATATAGTTGATATTTAAACTTCTAAACAATGGAGTTGGAGAGATAGCACAGTGGTAGGGTGTTTGCCGTGCATGTGGCGGACCCAGGACGGACCCAATTTCGATTCCTGGCATCCCATATGGTTCCCCAAGCCAGGAGCTATTTCTGAACACAGAGCCAGTAGTAACCCCCCCCCTAAACCTCCAAGAAATAAAAAAAATAAATTCATTTCTAACCAAGTTGAGAATGTCCAATTTTAACAAGCACCAAAAATTTTTGGTGCTCTAAATTTTTTTGGTATCTCTAAAATCTACAGAGGTAGTTGAGCTACTCGACAATCAAAGTAAAATTTTCCTTACATTTTACTGTGAAATGATTTTACAATGCTTTGGTGAACTCAGGGTAGTTTATGATACACATATTTCATACAATGGTTTAAATGGAGTTGTCTCGAATACCCTGAGTATAAGGAGAGTGTAAGGAGAATACAAGGAGAAGGAAAGAAATGGAATGAAAGAGGAGAAACACAAATATGTAAAGATGGGGGCCAGGGGCAAAGCCGTCTCAGATCTATTGGTGGTATAAAAAAGGACACAACTAAATATATAAGCCAAAGGCAACAATAATGGAACCAAGAGACCCAAACTTTAACAATCTAAACTTAAAATGGGCCTGTTATAATGGCAGGCTAGGGGGCAAAGGAGTGGTACGGAATGGATGCACTTGGGAAACATTGGTGGAAGGAGGTGGACATTGGTGGTGGGACTGGCCCCGATTCATTGTATGTTAGAAACCCAACTATAAAGTTCTTTTAAATCACAATGGTTTTAATAAAATAAAATAAAAAGATACACATATTTCGTGTCTTTGCTCAATCACAAAGAATCTTTTAAAGATCACGTTAATGTATAACATGAAACTTTAAGTATCAATCAAAATGATTATTGACAGCCTTATTTCAAATCGGAAGATGTCAAAAAATGGCTGGGAAGTGCGGCTTCCCAACATTTCTAAAAGTTAAAAGAGTCAAATTTCTTTATTGCAGGTGCAATAATGGACATTATAGAAGGCACTGAAAGAGAAAAACAGTGTTAAAACTTTACTGGCATTTTTAATTGTTAGTAACTGAGGTCTGAGATTTCTTATAAAAAAAAAGTGTTTACATACTAGGGGGCCTTTTGCTAACACCCCCTCACCCACCCAAGAGAGTCTCCAGCTAATCTGCACGAACAAGTCTCTCAGCACAGCAAGCCAGAGCCAATATGAGCAAGTATGAACCCTCACAGGAACATGCTGGTGACAGTAATGAGCTGGCCCTGGGTTGTGTCCACTGCACAATCCCAATTCACTCTGTCCTGGAGTTGACAGTACCGTGGCCCCAACTCAACCTTCTACTCTGACATGAAATATGTGCCCAAGTCACAGCATGCCGCGTGAGTCCATTCAAACATGCTCCCCTTTCCTTTCTGATTAACCAGGCATGTCAGGAGTCAACACCGTGGAGTGAAGCAGCATCTCCATCTATCAAGCAATTTATGGACTCGCCAAGGACAGGGCCAAACTCTCCTCTGGAAAGGCCAATAGATTTATTTGAATCCACAGACTCCCTCACTCACTCAAATCCTAATCAGTGGTGTGCATAAAAATGTCCAGCTAGGGTTGGAGAAACAGGACAGCTGGTAGGGTGCTTGCCTTGCATGCGTCTGACCCAGGTTCAATCTCTGGCATCCATTATGGTCCCACGAGCCTGCCAGGGTTAATTCCTGGGCGCTGCCAGGTGTGCACCAAAACAAAACAAAACACAAAAATAGCCACATGCCTAGGATGGATTAGGAACTGAGATAAATACACTAGAAGAAGGTTAAGACCCCCACCTTAAATTCCTCTGATGATGGCATTAGTCTAGTATTCTTGACTCAGTTGCAGTGGCAAGAAAACCATTATAAGGCAGAGAAGTGCATTTTCTCACAAAGCAACAGAGCATGCAGTCTGAAGAGCCAGGTGAGTACAGGTGAGCATGGGTGAGGCTGCAGAGGGCTTGGGAGAGAGGGTTGTCCAGGAAGGTAGCAGAAGATGTAAGGACATTGCAAAGTACTTCCGTTGAACAACCGTGTGGCTACAGCCAATAAGTCCACCTTGAGGGTTCGCAGAAGGCTGGTGGGGTCATGGACTGGAGCTAAAGCTTCCTGAAAAGTATTCATTAACCTCACTGAGTCCCTAATTTAAAAACTTCCAACTTATGGGTTAGTAATGTGGCTCAAAGACAGAAGACAGAGCACATACTTCTGCTTATATGAAGTCCAAGGCTCAATTTCCCACATCCCCAAGACCCTCAAAGAGGAACTATTTTCTCTTAGAAAAAAAATATATACATGTCAGGGGTGTTTTGACTAGCACAAATTTTAAAGGTGAAAAAATTGCTCCCTAATAACAAATTATTAACAATTATTAATATAGAACCCAGTTATTAATTTAATAATGTTCTAGGGTGGGGCTGGAGCAATGGTGCAGCAGCAGGGCATTTGCCTTGTATGTCACTGACCCAGGACAAACCATGGTTCGATCCCCTGGCATCCCATATGGTCCCCCAAGCCAGGAGTGATTTCTGAGAGCATAGCAAGGAGTAACCCCTGAGCATCACCAGGTGTGGCCCAAAATCAAAACAACAACAACAACAACAATAATGTTCTAGGGTATGGAATTCTCTCAGTAGGGAAAATCCTCCCCCTACAGCACATACCATTTACATGGGTCAGGCATTACGATTCTGTTTTATCATATTAAATTCCAAATATCTATGATTATAAAATAAGTTATCACTTTAACCCATCATCAGCAATTATTCATCACTGCACAACTACCAGATACGCCCCTCAGATCATTCTGATGGAGAACACGAACAAATAATTCAGCAAAATAACTATCATATGAATTAATGTGCCAATAGCATTAGGAGAGAAAGAACAAAAGTTGGTAGGAATCCCACAAAGCCAAGGATAAGCTTTAAAATAATTTTAGAAGTGCCTCGAATGACCCAGCAAGGAAACTCTGGTGAGCATCTATTTCAATAGGGAACTATTCTGCAATTGACTCTAATGCAACTAATGCCAAGGGAGCTCGGCTCAAGCCCAGCAAACTAGGAAATGTTTGCAGCCTGGGCAAAAACCACTTGCCTAATTAACCTACTTTTAAGGAAAAGGTGTAAGTAAATATAGAGATTTTAAGAACCAAATTCTAGAATGTTTAAAGCAAACTTCATAAAAGTTTTCTTTCTTCAAGGATAGACAAGTAGGGTCAGGGATATATTACAGGGATTAAAGAACGTTAAATGACGGACTCAGATTCAATCCATCTACACACCACATAGGCCACTCCCAGTCTCCCTTATCATTGCCAGTAGTGATCCCTGAGAGTAGTTTAAAAAAAAGGAAGGAAGGAAGGAAGGAAGGAAGGAAGGAAGGAAGGAAGGAAGGAAGGAAGGAAGGAAGGAAGGAGGGAGGGAGGGAGGGAGGGAGGGAGGGAGGGAGGGAGGGAGGGAGGGAGGGGGGGGGGGGAGGGAGGGAGGGAGGGAGGGAGGGAGGGAGGAAGGAAGGAAGGAAGGAAGGAAGGAAGGAAGGAAGGAAGGAAGGAAGGAAGGAAGGAAGGAAGGAAGGAAGGAAGGAAGGAAGGAAGGAAGGAAGGAAGGAAGGAGAATACATACCAAGAATGTTCTTTCACTATAGTCATTTATCATGGCAAAAGGTCAAAAACAAAAATCCATTTGTTCTATCAAAAAATAATCGCCAAATCAGTATATTTTATCTTAATTTATAAATATGAACAAGTTACCAAATGTAAAAAAATTAGACTAGAATATATATATATATATATAGAGAGAGAGAGAGAGAGAGAGTGATATATATCTGGGGCAAAAAAGTAAAAATGATTAACCTGAATAGTTAATATATCTTATACATATTATATATAGTGATATATATCTGGGAAAAATTAAAAATGATTAACCTGAATAGTTTTTTCTACAAACAGCAGGACAAAGGAGATACAGCAAGCTTTAACAACTAAATGGATAAAAAAATTCATAGCTACGAAGATGAGCCAATCTATGAATAATTGTTCATCAACTCCACTTTTCTCTGAATATAGAATTTCTTTTTTTTTCCCTCTACAGAAAGCTCCACTTTTCAACTTTCAAACTTAGAGTTTTAGTTCTATCTCACCTAAACTCCTTCTAGCAGATTTCTAAGTCTTCCACTGGCATTGCTTCATATGGACAAAATGAGAAAATGGGACCTGGAAATCCATTTTAGATATTCTTTTTCATTAAAAACGGCAAGAATTATCATCTTTAACTTGTTAACATTCATGACTCATTCTTCAGTAAAGCACAAACTTTAGCTACAACACAACCTGCTTTATTTCTGCTATCAAAGAAGTTCAAATGGAATAGAAATGAAAATAAAGAAATTTGCCCCTTTCCACCTATCCTGAGGCCATTTTTTCAAAATAAATAAATTGTTCAGGGCAGCTTGAGAGATAGAGAACTTAATATCTTCTCCGGGCTCAGGAATAAAACCAGTAAGTTGCAACTAAACAGTATATTTACTTTCTAGTCCCTGAAATAAGTTGCAACATTCAAACAACTAACTTGCAACGCACCAAAAATAAGCACAGCTGTTCACTTTTATTATAGAAAAACAGGAAAAAAGAAGTACAATATAATCTAGATAAGACTTTCTACAGAGGGGCAGTATCATCTTCAAAGGAGAAGAAAAAAATGGCTTTTGGAGGCAAAAATATTTAATTAGTGGCCTCTCAAAACCCAGGCACGACATCTATTCTTGATCATACAGCTTTTCTCATAAGAAAAATTTAATTTTAAGTTAATTAATGCTTATTTTCTCTCCTTAATGAAGTGATTAATAACAAAGTTTGAGAGACAATGATCAAGATCACACCGAAAGAGCAGTTACAAGTAAAAGCTTTTAAACTTGTTTAATGAGTTCTCACTTAAATTTCTGCCTAATAAAATTTTGATTAACAAAAACAACGGCAAGTGGTACCTAATCTCCTGACATAGGGCCAGAGAAATAGTTATAGGAGGGAAGACATGTGCCTAGAATGAGGGTGACCATTGTCCAATCCCCAATACAACACACATTCCCCTGAGCCACTTTATAAACGATCCTTGAGCATAGAGCCAGAGTCACTGCTGAGCACTGCTTGGTGTGACCCAAAACCAAAATAATGCAAATTGAATCAAATAAAACTCTTGACATACACAGAAAAAAGTAGTACTCAAGACTATCGGTTTTAAATATTTTAACTGTTGTTAGATATATATTATCAGTAGCTAACCATTAGCACAAGCAATTCTGTTAATGGCATGCATATATAACAGGCTACTAAGTACATTCTATTCAAACTTTTTTTCCCCCACAATATTCAAATGTGGTCAAACTGTAAAAAACTTCAAGTTTGCAAGGCGGTATTAAACCTGCCAGAACTTAAAATTCACCCTTATCTGTCTTTATCCCAACAACAAAGCATTATTTATATTTTGCTTAAAAGGCCCCATTCCTAAATTACTAGCACTTCAGAGATGAAAACTTGGGTGAAGGGACCATTCTGTTCAGTAGCTTCTCCTCTCTGATGACAATCTCCCTGACATGGACCATAACAACACAGTTATGATGCAGAAACATCTGCTCCAATACACTGCTTTCTTCAACATTTAAAATCAGGTGTCTTCAATATTGAGCAAGCATAAAAAAATAGAATAGTTTCAGCTACATAAACAACATAATTCAACTGGTATACAAACTATATCACTACTTTTCCCCAGCTGTTATGGCTTCCTTCAAGAAAGAACAAAGCAAAACAGTGTAATGTTTTTTCAATCTATGAATAAATGTAAATCTATAGCCAATATCTTAAGTCACAAATGTATTTATGAAAGCTAAGAATCACATCACTAAGCCTGTGTTGAATGGTAGAACTGTTTAAAAGAGAAACTAATTAGGTCTCACATTCTTCTTCTTTGAGAGGATTTAACTTCTGTGAACATTATAAAAGATTTGCACCACCTGGTGGAAAAGCAAAGATTTAAAACCAGTTGAATCTCTTTCTTACAGTGTTTCTTCACTCACTCCTGTTGGATCAAAAGCCCTTTTAGAACTATAGAGAAAGCTGTGGTCCTCTCCTCTCCCAAAGCACACTCGAAGCCAAAGCCATTCAAACATGCACATAAGAAGCACTTTTCACAACTTCTGGGTGGGTTGCGGCGGTCAAAAGAAAACCATCTTTCATTTTGTTTACTTCCCCCTTATTTGCCCAGCATGGGAATTCTTGCCCCATAACTGAGGAATCCCCAATTATAATGGGTGGCTAAACCCTCCATTCTCTCCTAGGTCACAGGGTCATATTCAAGCCCTAGCAACACTCTGGCTAGAGGGGCACTGGCTATGCAACATGATGTGCTCTGACCTCTGCACCCAAAATGAGGTACTCGGCTGGTCCATGTTCTAAGAAGTGGGTACTCCTCTGCACACCATGGGAGCTCAAGTGCTCTGTCAGGATGGTTCTTGCCTTGAGAGCATGTGTCCTGGCAGCACAAGGCCTCCTCCCTGCTCTGAAAACAGTCCTCTCCAGCCCAGACAAGAATGGGGGCCATTTGATAGTCCTCTCCCAAGTCCCTCCCCTTTCTAAAGTAGAGCATAATTCTTTCTATCCTTGCATATAAGAACCTGGTCACATGTTCTATTTCTGTCATACAACTGTATACTCCTTGCCTACCCACTCCCATATATACACTCAGCCGTCCTATGTATGGTCTTCTTGCCAACTCTGGGTCAATGGGTCAAATGACATTTACAGTGCTCTTCAAAATGAAAATGAAGAAGGGAGAATGACCAGTGATGAAATGCAAGAACATCAGTGTTGTAATAATACCCAGAGACAATAGAGATGAGGGCTAGAAGGACTGGCCACCATGATATGAAGCTTACCACAAAGAGTGGTGAGTGCAGTTAGGGAAATAACTACACTAACAACTATCATGGTTGTGAGGAGAAGGAATATTTGGAATACTGGAATGTTTCACTGGTGAAGGGGAGTGTTCTTTACATGACTGAAACCCAACTATCATGGTTGTGGGGAGGAGGGAGATTTGGAATACTGGAATGTTTCACTGATGAAGGGGAGTGTTTTTTACATGACTGAAACCCAACTACAATCATATTTGTAATCAAGGTGTTTAAATAAAGATATAATAAAAAAAATAGCCATGTGCTCTAAGTAGAGAAAAACCTGGGACCTGAGGGTATGACTTCCAATGGTAGAATTTATGCCTTAAAAAAAAATACAACAACTATCATAGCAATGTCAATGAGTGAGAGAAGTAGAAGAATGCCTGTCTCGAATACAGGTAGGGGGTGGGGGAGGAGGGAGTTGGGGGCATTGGTGGTGGTGAAGGGGATGGTCTTTATATGACTGAAACTCAACTACAAACATGTTTGTAATCATGGTGCTTAAATAAAGATATTATTGGGGGGGGGAAACTGAAGCAGAAACTATGGTTTCTCTTTACACAGCATCAATCTTTCTCTTTTTAGAACTGAAGCAGAATTCTAGAGCCTGGTTCCTCAGAGAGGCTGATTTATCAGCACAAACACCAGATCGCTCTGGTGGCAACTGAAACAACAAGCAGAGTTTCCACCAAAAGTGACTACAAACATTTAATCAAAGAGAACTGGCGAAGAAAAGGCAGTTGGGATAAAAACAAAAGACAAGAGTCCATTGATAAATGTGCATCTTTAACCAACAGCTTCGAGTCCTTGCCTGTTCCCTTTGGGGAGCCATCTGAGGACAAAACCATCTGCACCCCACAAAGGCAGCGGCAGGAATGGAACTCAGGCATGTGTACTCAGCTGCTGAACAGCATTCCCTACCTGGTAATTGTGCTTTTATTTTTTTCAATTCAAAAAAAAAATGTTTTTAAGTTGAAATAGAAACAGACATGATTAATTCCCTTTGCTTTAGATAAAAACATTATGAAGAACAAAAAAATGTTGTGTAATTTCCCAACACACAGCTAATTTTTGGCAGGACTTTGACCCAAAGAATTTCTACATTTATTCTCTGTGCTATTTTAATTACCGTAACAAGTATGTGATACTTGATTTATCAAATGCACCTGTAACTTAGAAAAATAAATTCCAAAGTTAAATACCTCACCACCCAGGTTTCGGAATAGTAGTGACTTGGAAGTTAGGGGGTACAGTATGTAGTGCTCAAGGAGTACTCTCTGTGCTAAGGAAGCACTGATGGCAGATCCTGAAAAACTCTATGTGGAGCTCAAACCCCAGTTAGCCAGTCAAGGTCTTATCCCTGAGCTTTCCCTCCAGCCTCTACAATGTTTTTCTTGATCTAATAAACAACTGAATTATTTGTTATTTGCCTTCAACATAAAGATATTTTTAACCCCCAAACCCCCATGATACATTTTCTACACATAATGCTTAAAAAAGAAGGCCTTCAACTTCACTGCTACCACCTACTTCATATACCGAATTTTTGCCTATGTCTGATAAAATTATTTGGTTACTAAACGAGAAACTGCACTGTCTACAAAATGTTTTTGTTTAGCTATAGCCTAGAGTTCAACCATAAATTGCAGGAGGAAATTGCGTGAGTCACAAATCAGAAAACCTGATTTTTTTTTTTTTTTGCCACAGATGCTTGTACAGCATCAAGAAAGCCGGTCATCCTTGATAAATGATAGGAAAGACATAAAAGCAATACACAAGGCAAATACACAGTTGGAAGTGGAGCATAAGTCAGGAGGTCAAGTGCTGGCTTTGCATGTAGCTGGCCCTGTTCAATCCCCCAGCACCACATATCCTCTTGAGGGAAGGAGCGAAGGAAGAAGGGAAGGAAAAGGAAAGGTGAGAAGATGGACAGATCAGTCTGATTCTGTACACTCCACTGAAAAGCCAGACAACCAAATTATTCAGTAATTTTAAGAAGACAGTGCAACTAAACAGACAGTAGCTTGCACTGTTCTCTGGCTGGAAGGAAAAAAAAGGCAGCATGATGCAAAGTAAGTCACTCCTAAGCATCCTGAGAAACCATGCATGTCATACCCTCATGACCTGGTGATCACCACTTGCTCCTGCCCTCTGCGCCTCTTTACTGACAAGTTCACCCTGAGAGGGCCCCTTTAAAAGCACCCCCACCCGTGACACGGTTTTTTGTTCACACTGACACAGATTCAGAGCTCTTCAACTCAGACCATATGGCCAGCCCCTATTCATTCTTCAACACCCAGCTGACCCAGTGGTTTCTCTGGGAAGTCACTCTTTTTTCAAACAAATCGTCAGACTGGTTAAGAGTCTATCCATACGACTGCACAAAATCACAAAAGCAGCATTGCGTCCCTGGAGTCTTACGCGGTGCCCAGAACACAGCAGGCAGACTGAATTGGAAGAGCCAGTAGTAAACAATGAATATCTGAAATTAGTTCAAAGTAGTCCTATATTGCTATAACCCCTAACAAGGGTATTTCTCCCATAAATTCATCCATCTGATGCCCTCACCCAGGCATTTCCAAAAACCACGTAACTGCATGTATTTGTTTTGAAATGGTAGTTTTATATTTCCAGATCACTGATTATCATCATGTTGAAAGACTGCTAGTTCAAATTCAAATCACGTCATTTTTGCTATTCGAGATCACACGGAAATGAGTGATTGGACAAATATCTCTTTACTTCTAACCAATTATTTATCTATGATAAATTTTAATGGGTAGAATTCCTGCGTCTTCATGTAAGCAGGCTAACACCGAGCATAATAGCTCTTTTATAACTTACTATGTCATCAATAGCAAATAATTACATCCATAGAACTTTAACACTCTTGGCTATTATTATTTTTAACACAAAAAGGTAGCAAATAAAAATTTATCACACTGGTTATTTGCTACTGGAGGCAATTTTCCACACTATAGCCTTATAATTAATTCCTTTGTCCATAAACTTCTTTCATATTAGAATAAGCTACTTTTTAATATCAACTTGAACAGTTTATTTATGTTATATGTTTAAATTGCAAGCTTTTTGTAGGAGCACTAGTTCTTCGAACTTGAAAACATAATCTTTCCATAAGCTGAGAAGAACTTGAAAACATAATCTTTCCATAAGCTGAGAAACTCTTTTACATTTTCTTTTTTTTTATCTTGATTTTATGTCCACCCTTTAAATTTTATGTTAATTTGAAGAGCAAAGCATCAACACTTTCTCCCCTGAATGCATGTTCAAGTTCTTTTTCACATGATGCTCTTTTGTTTAGGGTAGTAGACTTAAGTATGTAGAACAATAATTTTAAAATTCAGGATGTTAGAAAATACTATTTCTTTAGCAACAGATCTGAAAGTAACCAATACACTAAAGTCCACAGAGCAACAGATATATGAAAACAGATTAAAAAAAGAACTTCTAACTGCAATTAGATTTACCTGATGTAACAACACGGGGCTATGACATTAAACTGTTCTGAACTACTTTATTTTAGGGCTTTTTTCTTTTATTTTAGGGCTACCCCAAGCAAGTGCTGAGAGGCTAATCCTGGCTCTGTGTGCCTGTGATCCCTGGTAGTTTTGGGGGAGATATTAGGTGGTACCAGGGATTTGAATCAAGGTCAGCCACGTGTAAGGCAAGAACTTTAACCTCTGTATTAACTTTTTGACTATTTGGGAGAGGCATGGGGGGTGAGGAGTCACTTGTTTGGTTTGTTTTCAAAGCAAATTCTAACAATTTCTACATTTGGAGGGGGGAGAATCAGGGTGCTTGGGCCATATCCAGCAGTGGTCAGTTCAGGGCTACTCTTGACCTGACCCCCATAGTCAGGAGTCATTTCCGGAGAGGCTCTGGGCATCAAAAGCAAATCGGGGTCTGCACATGCAAGACAAGTGCCTAAACACCTGTATTCATGCTCTAGTCCCTGAACAATTTTACTTTTTCCAAGACTGGCTGCAATTCTTTTCCTAAAATCCTTGTGCGCATAAATCTGAAGAGGAGATTACATTTAAATGCCTGTCTTCAATTTTACTAGTCTATCAGCAGAATTCTGTAAAACAAACCTGGATAATTGGGAGAAAATTAAACCACAACTCTACTGAACAGAGAGACTCCAGTTTTATTTTACTTTCCAAGTAACTCCGAAATATACTAACGGGCTTACAAAATAATCAGTCACCTTTGAGTGGCGGCCACACACACATGCGTGACTTCTCCCCAGACGTTCTCCACCACATATCAAGATAGATTTTCTCTAACTGAAAATAATATCCCCGTCCATGAGGTGTCAGTAGTTCTTCATCCATCTGATACCGAGGCCTTGATTCACACCAATTACATTACCCCAAAATGAACCCCCAAAGGTTAACTCCCCTGAATTCTTCACTCAAGCTGTTTGCCAAGCTCTTCCATTGAGAGGCCGCATTCCCAGGCTTTGCTGGTGGTGTGGTAGGCTGAGTGCCCCTGCCTAGTCTAGCCCAGCCCTTTAGCAGTCCAGCAAAACCACACCAAATTGCCCGACTTGGCTATGTCTCTCTCTTACTCTTGAATTTCTCTTTTCTACTCTGGCTTCCAGGATGACTTTAGGCAAAGCAAGGTTGTAGGTTTTCTGTACTACAACTGGGACTTAGAGAAGGAATTCAATATGCAGAGAAAAAGGGAAATAAAATTTGTGGGCTGTCCCAACTGCATCCCTTCCTTCCCGGCTATTCCCAGAAACTATTGCCATCTTTTGTCACTAGATACTTGCTAGGGGACTAGTGGGATCTTTTCCTTTCCACTGGCCTTTATTCTCTAGTCACTTTAGTGTTCTTCAACAGCCAGTTTCTTGTAGGATTAGTTTTCCAAGGTTTGCTGAAGCTGTTTAAAAGGAAAATTCACTCTACAGAGAATAAAAAAAATATATATATATTAGGCTTTATTTCATTCACTTAATAGGGCACTTCTAAAAATTTTTTATCATAAATACTGTTGCCAAAAATATAGCTGCTAAAGCCTGAAGGGAATAACGTAATCTTTTTTTATAAACCATTTACACACCTGTCCCAAGAGGCACATTTGAACTGGTGTTTATTAGAAACGACATGCATAGAGAACTCTGCACTTCATTCCTGCAGCAAATAGAAGTGTTGAAACCATTAAACATTTGTAAAATCTACCGTTTTAGTTATTTGGCTGTGTCATGTGTGGTATAGGTATATATGAGCTGCTCAATTGACTGTCCCAAAATACCACAAAACTGGAACTCCAACAGCAAGGTAATGGGCTGTAAAATATCTGTCTAGCCCACACAATTCAGGGGTATCCTGATTCTGCTTCCCCACACAAGACTAATTTGAATTCCTGTATGTCTAAATTCAGCAAGGTCAGGCCGAAGCAGTGGCATAGTGGTAGGGTGTTTGCCTCGAAAGCAGCTGACATAGGATGAACCACGGTTTGATCCCTCGACATCCCATATGGTCCCCTAAGCCAAGAGTAATTTCTGAGCACATAGCCAGCAATAAACCCTGAGCATCACCGGGTGTAGCCCAAAAACCAAATAAACAAATAAATTCTGCAAGGTCAATATTACAAAATGTATATCTAAGTGGCTCATTTTCAAGACAAAACTCTTAAAAGACACATTATTCTGAACTAATATAGTCATCAAAACAAAGTAAAAGCTTTCAAGAGGTGGTGTCCAGAAATTTTTGTTTATTTGGTTTGGCTTGGTTTGGTTTTGGTTTTTTAGGTCACACCCGGCAGTGCTCAGGGGTTACTCCTGGCTCTATGCTCAGAAATCGCTCCTGGCAGGCTCAAGGGACCATATGGGATGCCGGATTCGAACCATCATCCTTCTGCATGCAAGGCAAATGCCCTACTTCCATGCTATCTCTCCAGCCCCAGTGTCCAGAAATTTGATTTTTTTTAAATTTAATTAAAATTACAAACTATTCTAGCACAGTCTGCCAAAGGGAAATAAAATGTTAACTAGTTCTAGTTCAACATTTCAGTTCTAAGACTTTTTATAAATTAGGTTCGTATTAGCAAGATGTATATAGTCTCCAATAATGTCCTAAATTAAACGATGACATTTAAGTCTGACATAACCAAGGTATCACTTCTTCCATGTTGGTATAACTATCTAAAAAGAGATCCTCTAAAAAAAAAAGAGACCCTCTGAGACTCAAAATTTGCACTAGATGTGGTCTAGTAAGATTTAAGGACATATCTTGGTTTAAAACGGTAGGGGGTGGAGTGACCCCAGGGCTTAGAGCCCAAGTAAGCCTGAGCATCACTGAGTGTGACCTCCAAAATATAACCAAATAAAATAGTTGATAATCTCTAGAGGTTGTTTCATCCCTTCTCATAATTTTTGAAAATGTCTAAATAATGGTCTATTCCTTTTCATTCATCTCTGTGATATACACATATGGACTCATGTACCACATTGTGGCCATAAATAGTTTTACTGCATTCATGTAAGTCTTTGAAACATAGAAAAGAAATTTACTATGAAAAATTGAGAGCATCTGGTTATGGGAGGAACTTCGAACCAAAATGACCTCAGAAAAATACACTGAGCACTTCATTGACTGTCCATATGACTGATATAAAAGGAGGGGGAAAAAGAGACATAGAACTAGGCAAAAAAGCAAATATTCTGATGAATATAAAGCTACCAAATCTACTACATTACAAACGACAAATTTGGGGGATTGGAGGGATAGCATAGCAGGTAGAGCATTTGCCTTGTACACCGCTGACCTGAGTTCAATCCCCAGCATCCCGTATGGTTCCCTGAGCATACCAGGAGTCATTTCTGAGCACAGAGCCAAGAGTAATCCCTGAGCACCATCATGTATGGCCCCAAAACAAACAAACAAAAAAAGACACAAATTTGGGCTGGAGAGTCAGTACAGAGGTTCAAGGACTTGCCTTGTATACAGCTGATCCCAGATCAAATACCCAAAATTTCACACAGTTGCCCAAGTACCACCATGAGAGATGTTTGAGCACAAAGCCAAGAGTAATCCCTGAGTATTAAGCAGAGTTTGTCCCAACAAAAAGCAAACAAAAAAACAATGAATATTCTAACTCATTATATAATTACTATATCCCACATGCTAACCAATAGTTTTGCACTTATAAAAATATTATTTTCTAAATAGTATTTATATATGTTTGGGGGTCACACCGGGCGGTGTTCAGGTAGTACTCCTGTTTCAGTGCTCAGAATCACTCACGGTGGTGTTCAGGCGACCATGTAGTGCAGGGAATCAGACCCCAGTCACCTGCATGCAAAGCATGTTCTCTAGCCACTGAACTCTTTCTCCTCAGCATTATATTTAATCTTCATAATGCCACAGCATATTAGTATTCTCATTCACAATTCCAAGTGAGCAAACACAGGTTCTAGGAGATAAAAATGCCATTTGCTGAAGATTAGAGCTACTAAATTTCACTATCAGGACTCAATCCCAATTCCACAACCAATCTCCAAAGCCCTGGTTTCTTTCTCTCCAATTAAGCCATACTTTCAGTGCTTATATCTGAATGAATAGTCAATACACTTGGGCACATATTTAGATCCAAGAGAGTATCTGCAGGCAAATATTTCATAAGCAATATGGATTTAAAACATCATTTATGGCTGTAACAGTATCCTAAAAGCACAAGTGACTCACTATTTGTATCTTTTAAATAGCGGCAAGACTTTTAGTGAACTTGATGGCTTCCTGTGCACAGATCCAATTAAAGAAGTGTACACTTGACCTCAGGACCCAGGACAGTGCCTGCCTTTGAGGAACCCTTCTAGAAAAGATGTGAATACCAATAATACAGTTGGCCGATTCCCCTTTCCCTAATATAATTTTGGAAAATCAGAGGAAACTCAAAAACAATTAATTCAGGAAATGAGTCAAAGCTACACAGAAACTGAGCAGTGATTCTTCAGAGAAAGAAGCTTTTCAGGTTGGCCCAAAGTTTCACTCATATACAGCCAGCAGGCACAGACCTAGAGCACTGCAGCTTTGATGGGTTTCAGCCCCATGGCGCACCCCCCACTCCCCAAGATCTTTATGAATGTCTCACCTAATCTCCTGACTAGTCTGCTGGTCTCCGCCTGCCTGCAACAGGATCTAAGACTTAGGCTAACAAAATCTCAGGACTCTTATGCTCTCCTGATGCAATGCTTCATGACCTGTGGGTCTAACTTGGAGAGGTAAAATAGCCAACCAGAAATATCTCTGCACCGGATCTGCAGACAGAACATGCACCAACACAAATAGCAGGTGCAAGGGGTTATAGCTGAATATGTCAGCCAGGGCAGACATGAGAACTAGCCGAAATCTGTAGATGTTTCTATATCTACCTCCACAGAGTCATCAACAGAGAACTTTAATGAGTCTAGGTCAACCTCTCATCAATCTTAGGCAGAGTATGTCCTGCTGATCCTGAAAAGGCTAAACATAATTATAAAAAATAACAACAACAAAGCAAACATGAATAGAGATGTCAAAAGCCATGACATATTTACAAAATCAAAATAGCATAGTGTTATAATAACTCAACAGAGAATCTCAGTATATTATAGAAAGAGGAACGAATGACAAAAAAAATCTGTGTTGAAAAGTATCATATATTTAAAAACACCTCTAGAGGATTCAACAACAAGTCTGAGCTGGTACAAGAGGAAAAAAAATTACTAAAGATGATGATAATTTGATGCAAATTTGAGGAAAAGAATGAAAACAAATCAAAGAAAATAAACAGGCCAAACGATTGGCAAAATGACACAAACCATAACCAACATAAATGAAATAGAAGAGGTTACAGAAAAAGTACTTGAAAAACTTGCCTAAAACTCCCCCAAAATCCTTTTTTTAAAAGAAAGCGAACAAAAAAAAACTATGTCTAGAGATTATTTCTAGTCTTTATAGATAATAAGTTCATAAAAACTCCAAAGAGCATAAATGCAAAGCAATTCACACTTAACCATAGAGCACTCAACTGCTAAGAGATAAAGAATAAAAATAAAAAATAAAAAAACCTTGAAAACAAGCAAATGTGAACACAATTTCCCAGGGTAGCTGGGTAAGTTCAGGGAGTAGCTTCAGGAAATGGAGCATATGCCTGGAATGAAAGAGGGTGACCCCAGATTGTCATGGACTCCCCTTCCTCACAAGCACTGCCAGGGTGGCCCTAATGGCCTGGCATCTAGCCCCAAGCAACTGTAGGGCCAGGCAGCACTGCACAGTTAGCACTAGGAGTAGCCGCAGGCCTAAAATCACTGCAGAAAGGCCTCTACAGAAACAATTCCTCAGGCAAAGGAATCAGTAGACAGTTGACTTTTCATCAGAAACAACAGAAAGCAGAACATAGTGGAGCTGGGTGCTCAAGTGGGCGAGATGAGGATATGGAGGAACATATGCATACATTAAGGTCAGCCAACCTGTAATCAGAAAACTAAGAGAGAAATAAGAAAATATTTGTCAATTTGACAGAATTTGTTGCTAGAAGACATATAATTTTTCTTATAAGGAGGGTGATATTTTGGAGACACCCCTAGTGGTCCTCAGGATTTACTCATGGCTATGCTCAAAGACTGCTCCTGGATTTCTCAGGGGAACACCTGGGGTGCTGGGAATCAAACCTGGGCTAGTCAAATGTAGGGCAAGCACCGTAGCTGCTATATTATCTCTCGGGTGCCTAGAAGGCATGCAGCGTTGCCTGAAGTCCTTGACGTTGAATGGAAAGGACAGAGACAATCGCTCAGATCTAATATGAAGAAATGAAGAAGGCCAGAAATAGCAACTATGTATGCATATATGACTTAGTGTATTTCATTTAGCCTCTTAAATTGTTCGAGTAATATAAAACTATCCAGACTGCATGTACAATTTAATACTCTAGAGCTGTGTCTTATAATATATTGGGATTAAATATATATGACAAAAACAGCATAAAGGGAAGGAAAAATTAAAACACTAGAACCAAGTTGCTGTAAGTTTACCAGAATTCAACTGGAATTATTGACAAGACAGTAATACATCAGGGCATGTATTGCAATCTCTACAATAGCTAAAGACTAAGCAGATTACTCAAAAGCCCAGCCAAAGAGACAGTTCAAAACTGGAGCACATGCTCGGCATACCTGAGGCTCCTCTGCTCTCCATCACTGTATGATCTCCCCTGAGTCTCCATGTGGTGTAGACTCTTCCTCCCCAAGCACTGCCAGGGAATGTCCCTGGCCAAAAAAGAACAAATTCTCCAAAGTACAGCTTTAAAAAATAAAAAAAAAACTGCCCACTAAAAACATTCAACACACAAGTAGCAGTGATACAGATAACAACAAAAATATGACACAGACCTGCAAGTATGAGAGTGAGTTATAACCAAAAAATTTGGAAAAATGGCAGATGCAACAAATAGCCAAGAGCAGCAGCAATAATTCAGTCAG
Organism: Suncus etruscus; assembly: GCF_024139225.1. NCBI lineage: Eukaryota > Metazoa > Chordata > Mammalia > Eulipotyphla > Soricidae > Suncus > Suncus etruscus. The sequence goes on along the minus strand of NC_064865.1, from coordinate 41,574,707 downwards.
TGTGAATGGAATGAACTGTTTAAAAATAAACTGGAGAGAAGGGCAATCAATTCTATCATAAGGAATATACCTTACATGCAAAGAAGTCAAAGTAACAGAGAAAGATAAACCATGCAACAGTAATTGTAAACAGAGGAATCTCCAGAGCATCATATATAAATGATGTTAACAACCAAATTGACCTTAGTGCTCTATACAGAACATTCCAGTTAAATGTAGACTTGGAAATGACTATTTACAATAACATTATTTTTAACAGCCAAATACTGAAAACTACTCAATGGTGAACAAAAAATAAATCAAAAGTGATATATTCATAGAATAAAAATATAAATACTGATGCATGCTACAACCTCAGTCAATCTTGCATATATTCTTTTAACTGGAAGAAGCCACACATAAAAGATGACCAACTGTTCAATGCCATTATCAAAGATATCTGGAAAAGACAAATATGAGGATATCAAAAGCAGACCTGTGGTTGCTGGGAACTGGGAATGGAAGCCAAGACTGATAAAGTTGCTCAGAAAGGAGCCAGGGGTTAAGAGAACTTTCACAGAGTTGACCTAGGCATGATCCCCAGCAACTAGCACTCCAAGTACCACCAGAAGTGACCTTGAGCCAATTAAGGCCCAAGCCCAACTTGGTTTGTACCACCAAAATAAAAACTGGAGGGGCTGAAGCAGTAGCACAGCGGTAGGGCGTTTGCCTTGTATGCAGCCAATCCAGGATGAACCCTGGTTCGATCCCAGATGTTCCATAAGAAGATCTTTCAAGCCAGAAACGATTTCTGAACGAATAGCCAGGAGTAACCCCTGAGTGTCACAGAGTGTGGCCCACCCCCCAAAAAGGGGGGGGGGGGAATGTAGAA